>NW_006199830.1:1453934-1470363 GCF_000334495.1 Tupaia belangeri chinensis | reverse complement strand
CTTCTGGTTACTTTTCTTTCAGTGATTGTCTTCTACATCCCTCTTCTTTTCTTCCCACTACCCTACTTCCTTGTCATCAGGCATAACATTTACACCCAATTGGAGATTGTGTTAACTCAGCCATTATTTAAATTTTAAATCATGCCATCTTATTTAATAGGGACTTACTTAAACTAAATAATGAAGACCTTAAAGATGAATTATTAACTGGGTTGTGGGGGAGGGTAGAAATTCACAAGTTCATGTCAGTGTTAGATGGATAACTACTGGGTCATCAGAAAAGTCATGATGCATTTTTGCATAGAAAAACATAGAAAAATACATCTTGACTTTTCTGACAACCCAATAGATAGATAGATAAATTAATGGAAGAATGAGGGTTCTTATTTACAGTAAATCCTGAGGGGCCAACTGATAAATGTGGGGGGAGTGCTGAGTTGACTATGACGATGTGAGCTAAACATGGCTGGGTTTATTAGCTCAGGTCAGAACTTTATTTTTCAGAAGGAATCTGTGATATATTGCTTGTGTTTTTACTTTTTATTAAATGAAAATGTTATTGCCAAATAATAGAGAAATAAGCCCAATGAAACTTCAGTATCAAAATGAAAACTGGGCTGAATCTGTATTCTAGTGGTTAAGGAACAAGAATCCCGCATGGCCTATTGCAGTTTAAGTCCCCTCCCTGGCAGTTTCAGAAACACAACAGCATGTACATGCCTGTCCCAAATTCTTACAGGACAAAGAAGGAGTTGCAGTGTGACCATGCCCCATTGGGGGTTGCTGTCTCCCTTTCCCTCTTTCGCTCTCTCAGTCTCCCTCTGGAGAGTGCACATACCCTCTGACAATAAAATGAAAGAAAACTAATTATTTTATGCCTGCCTTTTACAGGTTACAACAGTAGTCACCAAAAACTTAAAGTTAATGCAGGGTTTTCCTTTTAGTAACTTAGTTTGATTAAAGAGACATAATGGGCATAAGGGGAAGAGAAGCAAAAAAGAAAAGAAGAATGGCCGAGTTGATGGATAAGAAAACAATGTAAGATATGCTATTCTAAATGCCATAGGAGTGTTGCATTAAGTCTCTTTTGTCAAATACCTGAATAGATTTGATGTTATCTAAGGGTTCCTCCAGCTCTAACTTTTGTGATGCTAAATCTTTAGAAAGCTGAGCAGGAGGAAATATTAGAGAGTGGAGTAGTCAGATTAATTTAGGATTTGGAGTCCATTGTTTGACTTGTGCTGTTATATGATCTTAATCTCCCAGGCCATATGAATGATTTCTGTTTTCCTAAAGAAATTTATTTCATTTCAAATGAAGTATTGATTAAAAGAGAGCTCTAATAAATACTCCAGAGTGCAGTGTCTTCCTGGGTACTCTAGTAGCCCTTTTTCATAGCGATAGTCTTGCTTTTTAATCATTCAAATATAAATATAAATATGCTATGCTACTACAAAGGCAAGATAATTAAGAAATAGGTTAAAAAGAAATATAAACGTAAGAGGTAATTTGTGTACTTCTCCAAATACAGCACATTTTATCTCTAAAGGGCAAAAAGAACAAGTTAAAGTCTCAGTCCACTGTTTCTCAGTCTTCACTGTTTATCACCTTGTCCTCAGCCTAGGGAAGTAATGCCATTTTAGTTCATTAGCAGCTAACTACAATATGTAGGTTGTTTCAGTTCTTCTAGACTGAATAAAGATACTAACTTTTTTAAGTTTAGTGCTTTGTTAATTTGCCAGTCTTTTGTTCTGTTTAGCTTACAGCTTTGCATAGTGTGTTCACAGTTCTCCAAAGATGTGTAGGCTTAAGCATTTTGCTCTATTTCGGCTGTGAAATAAGTGTTTGATGAAAGCTTGCCTGTTCAACAGATTGAGTGAGACTGCTGTCTTTCCCTCTCTCCTTACTTAGCTACATAAATGAATCTTGCTTGGTGCCCATTCTCATAGCATTTGCTTGAGTCCTCAAAGCATGTCTCATAGAGGAGACCCAACTGGAATTGTGTGCCACCCTAACCTCACTTTTTTTTTAAAGGGGAAAAAAAAAAAAAAAAAGCAACCCTGTTAGGAACAAGATATTTCAGATTTCCCAAGATCACATTCAGGTTTGGTGATTCACTAGGAGGATTAAAAAAACTCAGCATGTAGTTATATTTAGTTAGGATTTATTATAATGAGAGGGGAACAACAAAGGGAAAATGTACTTGAAGGCACTTGAAAGTCTGGAGATGCAATTTCATAAGACTCTTCTCCAAGTAGAATCACACAGGATGTGGTTCCTCCAGGATAAACTGTGCAGTGCATCTACCAGGGAAGCATCTTAGAGACTCTTCTCCAAAGTTTTTATTGGGGGCTGGTCACATAAATACTGTTTGCCTAGCATGAACCAATTTCCTTTTATTTTATTTTGTTTATTTATTTTTTGTGAGGTTTTTGCTATAGGGCATGTGTGCTCACCCAAAAGAGAGAGACAGAGAGATAGAAAGCGAGCAAACACCCCCTAGGGAGGATGGCCATGGTGCAATCCCTTCTCCTCCATTCTCCTCTCAGGATCTTGGGCACGCACGCACATGCACCCAGAGAGAGTTTAAGCCACCGGGTCCAGGACTCGAACCACAGTCATGGGAGTCCAGAGACATAGCCAATATGCCAACTGCTGGTCCCCCAATTTTCTTTTAGAAGAAAGAAGTTGTTCAGTGTAAATCATATTACTGGTACTAAACACTCAGGCATGGTAAAGTACTGTTATCAGTTAGGGAATGGTGAGAACACTTAGGAAAGCCAGTCACTAGCCAGTGACCAATCATGTAAACTGCCCTTTCTTTTTTTTTTTTTTCTTTCCTCTCCTTTTTATTTTTCTTTTTAGGATTTTCACTGTAGGGCGTGTGTACTCACCGGATAGACAGAGAGAGACAGAGAGACAGAAAGTGCAAAATCACCTCCCCCCCGGGGAGGTGGGGTGGCCAGCCACTCTGCAATCCCTTCTCCTCCATTCTCCTCTTAGGATTTTGGGTACACACTCACTCGTATCCAGTGTGAGTTTTAAGTCACCGGTTTTGGGATTCAAACTACAGTCAATTATGTAGAAGTCCAGTGGCGTAACCATTATGCCATTAGCTGGTCCCGCAAACTGACCTTTGTAAGGAAAGCAGGCTAAAGCCAAATTTAACATCTTTCTGTTTACTGTATGCCTCAATCAACATTTAGACTTGGAACTTTTAGCCTTTTAAAAATGTTTCTTATGTCTACTCTCTACTGTTTTTTTTTTTTTTTTTTTTTTTGCTAATCATTACTCTCTTAGAGAGAAACAAGGTGTATAACACACCTATTGTTTGGCCTGATGCAGTCATTTCTAGTTCTTCTGTGCTAGAGCATCAAATCTTTCCTCTTATACCTTGCCATGTTACTTATTTTGAGGTTTACTTTACCCAGTTCCTCAAGAATGTAGTCCCGTTGTTGCATTTGAACTTTTGACTACAGATTTCTCTCTCACTCACAGCTGCAAACTTTTGTATTGCCTTGAAGATTACGTGAATACCTGTCAGCTTGTCTCTCAAGACTTAGAAACCTTGCAGTTGAATCTCTGGCACCTTAGAAAAGCTTTTATGTCTATCATAGATTAAAGGCTGTAGGTATTATATGGGAAGACTGAGAAATAAACTGAATCTTTAAATCAGGTCTAAATTAATGTCAAGTTATAGTTCTAATTAATTTAAGAATTGAAAAATAGGTTGGGACCAGCAGTTAGCCTAACGGCTATGTCGCTGGACTCCCATTTAGTTGACTGTGGTTCGAGTCCCGGACCCGGTGGCTTAAATTCATGCTTGCTGCGTGTGCATGTGTGCCCAAGATCCCGAGAGGAGAATGGAGGAGAAGGGATTGCGACGTGGCTATCCCCCCTCAGGGGGTGATTTCTTGCTTTCTGTCTCTCTGTCTCTCTCTGTCTGTCTGGCGAGCGCATGTGCCCTAAGGCAAAAACCTCTCAAAAAAAAAAAAAAGAATTGAAGAATAAAACTCTTATTCTGAAAGGGTAATCACAGTTAAAAGGATTTGGAAGTGATAGAATTGTGGGAGCCCACAGAATAGGTAATATATTGGGTTGTTGGAAAAGTCCTGGTACATTTTTTTAAAGAGATTTTTGTCTTAGGGTGTGTGAGCTCACTGGAGATAGAGGAGACAGAGACAGAAGGAAAGTAAGAAGCCACCCCCTGGGAGGACAGCCATGGCGCAATCCATTCTCCTCTATTCTCTTCACAGAATCTTGGGCATACACAGGACGCAAACTGTGGTCAACCATGTGACAGTACAACAACATAACCACTGTGCCATGTGCTGGCCCCTGCATGGTGCATTTTTGTGTAGAAAAACAAAAAAAAATACTTGATGACTTTTCCAATAAGCCAGTAAATGATGCTGTCCTAAAAACTAAGTAAAGGCTAATAAATATTATATATTAATAGGATTTCCAAATATACAATATTAGTGTCAAGCAGGAAGATGTAGCCATCAATTCCAACTCAAGATTCCCACTGCATAGAGGATTGCAGCTACTGTAACAATGCCAGTCACCAGAAATACAACATACTCTATTTGCTGTAGGATCAAAGTCACTGAGGAAGACTCAACCTATAAGGTAGTGTTTGAACAACACTTTACTTACAGAAAGAAGAGACTCAGCAAGATCAGCATCTGTTGTATGTAGCAGTGCTATGGTCTGATTGCGACTCCAAAATTTGTGTGTGGGAAACTTAATCCCTAATGCAACAATGTTGGGAGATGAGAGCTAGTGGGAGCTGGAAAGGTCATGATAGCCCTACTTCATAAATGGATTAACTCCAATATATATAGGGGTTTCTGGAGTGGATTTATCTATTTTGCCCTTCTGCCATGTGAAAACACAGCTCTCTTCCTCTCTGAAGTATGTAGCATTTGAAGTGTCATTTTGGAAGCAGAGAACATTCATATTGAGATGCTGGTACCTTTATCTTGGACTTACCAGCCTTCAGAACTCAAAAAATTAAAATTCTGCATTTTATAAATTACCCAGTTTGTGGCATTCTGTTATTTCAGCACAAACAGGCTAAGACAGCTGGCCTCCTGAGAGTCAATGCAGGATGATAGACTACATGCACCCTTCTTGTGCTGCAGGAGAAGACCCAGTTCTCTTCCTACAGGAGACTGATATGCTGGTGGGGCTGGCCAGGTACCAAATGATGTACATGCATAAGCAATACAGGGAAATTCGTTGTGTACTCAGAGCAAAGCCAACTTCTGTCTTACTGAGGAGGGAAAATCTGAGGCCAGGCAACAGCGTAACTTCCATACTGGCAATATTCCAGGCCAGGGTACTAATGGAGCAATTTTGTGGAGCCGTGGCAGGTCACAGGATCACCGCTTCCCCACCCCACCCCCCAAATTGGGTGTATTCGAGAAGACTCATTGGAAATTCAGAATAACTGGTTGTGTTTTGACTGGTCTAAATGAAAGGAAAGGAAGTAGTGAGAAATACTATTATTTTTGGAGTAAATTCCAACTAACTAGAAAATTTAATTGGTGAGGAGCAAGCAAGAGGAACTTTTTAGGAAAAAAAAATTAATTTTAGAATTAATTCTAGTGGGCTAGCAATGTGTCCTAAGTTAAGGCAGCTGGACCCCTCATGACTGGCTTACTGTTTCAGTCCCAGACTCAGTTATTTGAGAAACAGGCCAGGTTTTAATAATAATAAAATATTATTACCCATGTTCTATTAGTTTACAAAACGTGTGTGCATTCCCAAAATCCCGAAGGAAGGGAAAGATGAAGAAAAGACCATCTACCCAAGAAATCTGTAAAAGAAAGATTTAAGAGGATTAAGCTATAATTGAACTATGTTACAGAATAAAACTTAAGAATATTTGTAGAATTATAAAAGTATACAATAACAAAAGATAAAATTTACAATGTTGAGAATCTAATAAAATATTTTCAGATAATGCAAAGGTATAGGAAAATGCAATCTCTTCACATATGGAGGAGAATCACGATTTGAATTGACACAGATGATGTAGTTATCAATCTAGGGATATTAAAATATTGTTACTCATGTTCTATCAGTTTATAAAATCAAGTAGTAATACAGATACCAACAATATACAAATTAAACTTTTATTGATGAAAATTATCATTTTGATATGAAAAACACTGGATAGGATATAAAGGAGATCAGATATTTCAGAAGGAAAATTAGTGAATTGAGGACAGATTAACCGAAACAAAAAATAATTAAAAAATGAATCAGTGAGTCGCGGGACAGCATTAAGTAGACAAATGTGTGTATAATGGGAGTGTCTCAGGAGAATTGTGGGCAGAAAAAATATAAAGAAATAATGATCAAAAGTTGTTCACATATGAAAACTATAAACACATGGATCCAAGTAGCTCAGTGAACCTCAGGCACACACAGAAGAAACACCCAGGCTCATGTGTACCAAGACACATCATAATCAAATTACTCAAAATCAATTAAAAACAGAAAACAAGAAATAAGATATATTGCACACAGAGGAGCAAAGATAAATATGACAATAGAAGATTCTTAGAGTAATACAAACAGAAGGTCATTAAGAAAACCCTCTTTTTGTTTTGTTTTATTTTGTTTTGCTAGAGGACACGTGCTCTTGCCAAAGAGAGAAAGAGAATCCCTCTCCCAAACCTAATGGGACATGGTCACACCACAGTTCTATTTTCTCCATTCTCCTTCCTGTTAGGATTGTGGACATGTTTTTTCAAACCATCAGGGCCAAGATTTGAACCACAATTAGCAATGAGGGATCCAACTTCCTTAACTGCTGTGCTATGGGGGCTGGTCTTGACTTTTTTTTTTTTTTAATGAGAGAGAGATACAGAGGGAAAAAGCACTCCCAGCACGTCTCCATACCATCTTCATCTTCAGCCAACCCCAGATCCTAGATACACATATGTATCCAGCATATTTAGGAAAGTCTCTGGACACAAAAAACACAAAAACTTCCCACGTGGGTTTGCTTCACAGAACTTTGTGATATCACTGTGATCCAGCCCTTAAATGATCTAATCCATAATTACAATTGGAAATTTTTTTATTATCTCTCAGTAATTAATAGACAAGGAAAACCTGAGGATATAGAGCACTTGAGAAATACCGTCAATCAGTTTGATATAATTGACGTTATCAGACAATTTGGGAGGAAAAAAAAGAGGGTAATGAAAATAGTTCTGTATCTATTATAGACATTAGATTTGAGGTTACAAAGCTTTCTCACAAAAGAAACTCCAAACCCAGAGATACCACTAGAGAAGTAGAAATACCAACATATCCTACATGGCCAGTATTACCCTGGTATGAAAGACAGATAGGAAAAGAAAACTAATATCCCTTGTGAATATACATGCAAATATTCTGATAAAAACTTTTAGCAAATAAAATCCATTAATATTTAGGAACAATAATATTACATTATAGTTTGGTTTATTCCTGGGATACAGTTTTGATTTTGAAAGCCAGTCAACATAGCTCATCATGTTAACAAATTAAGAAGGAAAAACCAGGTGCAAACTTTTTTTTGACAAAATTCAGCCTCTATTCCTGATAAAAATTCTCAGCAAACTATTAATAGGATTATAAGGCCAGGTTTTTTTTTTTTAGAATTATCTTTTATTTAAGTTTATTTATTTATTCATCCATGTTAATTTGACCAGAGAGACTGATAAAGAGGGAAAGTGAAAAAGCAAGCCGCCAAGTCCTAGACTCAAACCACTTTCGGCCATGTGAGAGTCCAGCACCCTTAACCACCATGCCACCTGCCGTGCCCCCGCCCCTTTTTTTAAAGAATTATTTAGCTTTATTAATTGTCATTATTTTTATTTTATTGAAGTTGACCAGAGACTGACAGAGAAGGAAAGTGAGAAAGCAAGCTGCCAGGTCTGGGACTCCCACTGTGGTTAACCATGCTGGAGTCCAGCTGCCTTCACCATGTCACCTACCAGCCCCTATAAGGTTAGTTATTAACCTGATGAAGGAGATCTATGATAATACATCTACATCCTACATCTGACATCATACTCAGTGGTTAAAAAATGAATGCCCTCTATGACATAGACTATGACAAGGATTCATCACTGTATCTGTTCAACATTTCATTGGAAGCTTGGGGCAGTATAACATGTCTAGAAAAAAATAAAGCACACCTAAATTGTAAAGAAAAAAAATAAAACTGTCTATTCACAAAGAGCATGATCATCTATGTAGAAAGCCAATGATATCTACAAAAACTACAACTAATAGTTGAATTTCACAAAGTTACAAGATCATCAATGTATTAAAATCAACTGTATTTCTGTGTACTGGCTATAAGAAATTTTAAAAGAATTCAAAATTAAAAGACAATACTGTTGACGAAACATTTAAAGATATAAAATACATGGGAATAAATTTGACAGTGACAAATACCTATACCCTGAAAACTACAAAATATTATTGGTGAAATTAAAGAAAACCTAAATAGATGAACAGAGATTGCCTGTTCATGAGGTTAGGAGACAAAATACTATTAAGATGTTTTTCTTTGAAGTAATCTTCAGAATCAATGCAACCACAATCTCAGTCAACGTTATTATATAAGTTGAAAAATCTAGTGTAGAATTTATATAGAAATAGAAACACCCTCGAATAACCAAAACAGTGTCGAAGAAGAACCAAGTCAAAGGATAACACTACTTGTCAGTTTTACTATAAATCTACAAACTACAGTCTTGAAATACAGACAGACAAATTAGTGAAATAGAATAAAAAAATTCAAAAATAGACCTAAGCAAATATGACAAACTTGTTTTTGACAAACACGCAAATGACATTCAATGGAGAAAGAATAGTCTTTACAGCAAATAGATATCCGTAGGAATATCTAATAGCATATCCTTATGTAAAAGGAAATAATTTGGACCCACACCTTACTCTATATGCAATAGTTAACTCAAAATAGGTCATAGAGTTAAATGTAAGACCTAAGTTACACCACCCTCTAAAGAAAAGACAAAATTATCGCAACCTTGAGTTAGTCATAGATTTATTAGATATAATATAGAAGCATAATCCATAAGAGAATCAATTACAGTAAACACATTAAAAACTGTTCAGCATTAGTTCTTAGGAAAGTGAACATTCCAACAACACTAATATATTTGTACCACTACACAGCCATTTGAATGGCCAATATTTAAGAGGCTAGACCTGTCAAACAAAAATGTGGAGGAACTGGACTTCTCATGTACTGTTGATAGGAATGTAAAATTGTACAACCACTTTGCAAAACATGTTAACACTTTAAGAAAGTGCCAAACATATACCTACCATATTACCCAGCCTTATTTTTTTTTTCCTTTTGGAAATAAACCAATATAATTCTTCATGTTAACAAGCTAAGAAGGAAAAAGAAAAACATATCTCAATAGGTACAAGTTTTTGGACAAAATTCAACATTTATTTCCAGCTGAAAATTCATAGAAAACTAGAAAAATAAAGATAGCATATTAATATTTACCCAAGAGAAACAGAAGCTTATGCTCATACATTAGTCTTCACTATGGATACAGTTTTTATAGCCCAAACTTGAAACAACCCAAATATCAGCAGATCACCTGATAAATTGTGGCATATTCACACAGTAGAAAACTACTAAACACTGAAAAGAAAATCCTGCTAAATGTAGCAACATGAGTGAATGTCAAAATAATTAAGCTGTGTTAAAGAATTCAGATTTAAAAGACTATACTGCATAATTTAATATAAAACTAGAAAAAGCAAAGTTATCTCTAAGAAAGGAGGATAATATTTGCCATATTTGGGAAAGTGTAAGTATATAGGAATGGTTAGAGGGAATTACAGAGACACAAGGTGACTTCTGGAGGTAATGGATGTGTTCATTGTCTTGACTGTGGTGATGGTTCTTGAATGTATACTTAGGCTAGAATTGATCAGTTTGTACCCTGTGAGTATGTACAGTTTATTGTATTTTAATTATACCTCAAGAGAGCTGCAATAAAAACAACTGTGTGGTTTTCCTTTAAGAGTTCTCACTGCCAGGACCAGTGGGTGGCCTAATGGTTACATCACTGGACTCCCATATAGTGGACCGCAGTTGAGTCCTGGACCTGGTGGCTTAAAAGTCACACTGGGCACATGTGCATGTGAGCCCGAGATCCTGGGAGGAGAATGGAGGAGAAGGGATTGTGGCATGCCCATACCCCTTGCCCCGGGGGAGGGTGATTTTGCACTTTCTGTCTGTCTCTCTCTCTGTCTCCAAGCACACGAGCCCTGTAGCAAATATATATATAAAAAGAATGAGTTCTTACTGTCTAGCCTTACTGTGATTAGAGCAAATTGTCCAGCCCTAGTACAGCTCCATCTTTTCCACTATAATTTATTTTTACAGTGTATAGTATATGTAATACCCACAAAAGAAACTTGTAAGCAGTTAGTATAGCTATTATCCTAACAAGCTGTACATACCTGACAAAGTGGAAATGTTTCCATTTTAATTTATTTTTAATGACATATTACACAGGCTTTAAATGTCAGTCTTTGTATTTTCAAACCCGCAGAAACTGGAATGAAGTTTACTTATAAGAGCAATCAACTCTGATGACAGTAGGCTAAATATCAGTTTCTGAAAATAAATTTTATATGAATCTTTTCTCCAGATAACTTGACTTTTAAGTGTTTTTAGATGTGACATATTTATGTAAATGAATATAGATTGGAGAAACAGCTATCAAACCTTAAATTTCCGTGTTCCAACTCTTTTTCCATTCTTATTAACAAGGTATAGGTAGACATTGTGGAAACTTCATTGGTCTAGTCTGCAATAAATTGCTACCCTCCTGACCAAAAATAGACAACTATTACCATAACTTAGAAATGGTAGACATTTGACTATATCCTAAAGTATAATTAATTTGTAATTTATATATATTGTGTGTTTGCAAGGAAGATTTTCTAAGAGACCATTTGGCTAGCTACAATATTTTACTTCCTAAGTCACATTTGGGAGTACTGATTGATAATTATAGTCTTGCTCTAGGGCTTGTGATTTATTGAACAAGATTCTTCTTGCCTCATTCCTAAAAGATTCCTTCTGAAAGCCTATTAAGAGAATGGACTTTTAAGCCAGAATGTTTGGGTATGTATACAGAAAGTTCTACCACTTAATATGACCTTGGGCAAGATATTTAACATCACTGTGCTGCAGTTTCTTCATCTGTAAGATGGAGAAATATAATCAATATACCTAATGGAGTAGCTATCAGAATTGAATAAGTTAATAAATGTAAAATAAACACAATAATACTTTAGCATGGTGTAAATGCTACAACAACTTCCCAGCTTCCCTATTGTCATCATCATCACTCTGCAGGTTGGATATGCCTTATCCAAGATGCTTGGGACCAGAATTATTTTGGATTTTGGATTTTTTATTTTTTGATTATATAATACTTGCATATACACAGTGGGTTATTTTGGGGGCAGAATTCATGTCTACACACAAAATTCTTAGCCAGCCAGTAGCATGGTAGTTAAGGCATCTGAACCCTCTTTGCTGAGTGCACAGTTCAAGTCCCAGACCTGGTGACTTGAAAAATACACTGGGTACATTTGTGTGTGCCCAAAATTCCCAGAGGAAAATGAAGAGAAGAGACTGTGACTGCCTAGACCCCCAGGAGGTGTTTCTTTCTCAATGTCACTCTCTCTGGCGAGCATACACATCCCATAACAAAAAGTTTGAAAACAAACAAATACAGAATTCTTCGTTTCATTTATACCTTATCCATATAGCCTAAAGATAATTTTATACAGTGTTTGCATATAGCATTTTACATTATAAATAGCATTACATATAGCATTATAGCATTTTGACCTCAACTCATCACATGAGGTCAGGTATAGAATTTTTCATTTGTGGCATCATATCCCTGTTCAAAATGTTTTGGATTTGAGTCATTTCAAATTTCAGACTTTGGGATTAGAGATTTCAACCTGCAATTGACTTTCTCTAGATCGTGAAGTAGACTCTAGTGAAAACCAAAAATATTATGTTTGGGACTGCTTTTATGTTTCCTTATTTATTTATCTTTATGACATTTGACCAGAATTATTTTGTCAGTTGAGGGATTATGACATCTGGTTTTCATTTCTATCAATCCAGTTTTCACCAAAATTGGGTCCTTTGAGAATAAAATTGAGGATGATAGAGGGGATCTTAGAAAAATCTTTTAAGAATAAAATGTTTATAACAACCAGTGTTCATTCAGTTTATAGAGAATAAGACACTCTGGGACCAGCAGTTAGCGTAATGGCTATGTCACTGGACTCCCATGTAGCCGACCAAAGTTTGCGTCCTGGACCCAGTGGCTTAAAACTCATGCCGGGTTCGTATGAGTGCATGCCCAAGATCCCGAGAGGAGAATGGAGGAGAAGGAATTGCGGCATGGTCAGCCCCCCTAGAGGGTGATTTCTCGCTTTCTGTCTCTCTGGCGAGCGCATACACCCTGTAGCAAAAACCTCTAAAAAAAAAAAAAAAAAAGAATAACACACTTTATGAAGTAGATTTCTGGAGCCAGCAGGTTAAGGGGCTGGACTCCCACGTGACCCACTGCGGTTCAAGTGCTGGACCTAGTGTCTTGAAAATCACACCGGACATGTGTGCACGCGTGCCCCAAATCCCAGAAGTAGAACGGAGGAAAAGGAATTGTGGTGTGGCCAACTCCAATGGGGGGTGATTTCCCACTTTCCCTTTCACTGTCTCTGGAGACCATGTGCACCTTCTAGCAAAAACCTTCAAAAAATAAATAAATGAAAATAAAGTAGATTGCTGTATTTAATTGTTGTATGGCTTCATCAGATTTCTGCCTAAACTAGGAGATGTGATTCATCTAGACTAGCATTTACTCTTGGCTAGTGCTCCAAAAAGTATATTTTAAAAAGATATAGGTAAGTCTAGAGGAGCCAACAGAAGCCCCTATTCCAGTTTCCCACGACCCCCAACTTTTCTTTTTTTACTCCCATCCAACATGGCTTTTTGGTTTCTTTAAATCATTAAGAAATTACTGAGCCCCAGGAACTCTAAATATAGCTAGAGAGAGTAGTTTTAGTGCTTGTGAGCAAGCACTAAACGAGCATTATATTTGTCCTCCTCAGCAATAATGACTCTTTAACATATATGATGAGACTTAAGAAAGTTCATGGAAGAACATGAATTACAGTGCAGGTTTGTTTTGGTACAGAAAATTTTGGTATCCATGCTTTTTTTAAAAAATAATATGCATTTTTTCCATGAACTTCTTGAGATCCTACTTCATTTATTTTTTATTTATTTTTTTTTAATGAGAGAATGTATGGAAAGAAGAGAGAGGGGATCAAGAGAAGTATTTTGAGCGTGTATCATACTGTGATCCTCCTGCCCAGCCTCCTCGTTGGCCAGGAGTATAGGCACCCGCCATGGCATCTGGGCAGCATAGGTTAAGTCAAGAACCAAACCTTGGCCTCCAGTTTAGCCCCAGTCATCATGTAGCAGCCATTCCACTTATACCACCATGGCTGGGCGAATGGCATTTAAAAATAACACTCCATACTTCAGTGTATGGACATAGCATAAGTTATTTAATCAATTAATAAGTATATTTTTTATATTTGGGTTCTTTCTAATTTTGTTGTAAAGGATATTGCCGTGAACGTCCTTATACATATAATTTTGAATATGTTTGTGTTTTTATTTGCTAAATTCCCTAATGTGGAAATGTATATTCAAAGAATATAAAATATTTTTAAAGTAATGTATATTGATGAGTTATAGGTGCTATGTTGCAAGAAAAAAATTATTTGTACAGTTATATTAGAAATTGAAGATAGGTGGTGTGGTGGTTAAGGGTATTGGACTCCCACATGGCCAACCATGGTTTGAGTCCCGGACCTGGCGGCTTGCTTTCTCACTTTCTCTCTCTTTCTCTCTCACTCTATCCTTCTCTGGTCAAATTAAAATAAATAATAAATAGATAAGTAAAGTTAAATAAAATAATTCATAAAAAAAAGAAACTGGAGATGGGATTGCAGCAATTGCTCTCAGCTCAATTGATATAGTTCATTGTATGCATAGATAATAACGATTTCTAGATCATCAAAAAATTTACTCCTCTTGTCAGTTCCTTCTAATCATTTATTGGTCTTTAATTTATAAAAAAGTTAATATTTAAAATTTTAAAAGTAATTTAACTTTATTGTAGAACATTTGGAAAGTAAGTTTTAAAAACACATCCATAATCCCTTTCATTTTTACCTGTATATTTGAAAAATATAATTCTAATAGTTTTATAACTTACAATTTTGATTTCTGTATTTATCCCTTAGTATATTTTGTCATTTTCTACTATGGCAATACAATGTTAGATGTAGCATGGTTTAATTATTTCATTGTAACTAGCAAGTAAGATTTAGACTTGGGACCAGCCCATAGCTTTCTGGTTAAGGCCGCTGAATGGATCCTGTGTGGCTGTCTTGGACCTGGTGGTTTGAGAAATGCACCAGGCACGTGTATGTGTACTTCCAAAAGAAGGAGAAACACAAAAGGGATTGTAGCATGACCATCTCCCTGAGGGTTGCTTTATCACTTTCCCTCTGTCTTTCTCTGGTGAGCACACACCCTCTGGTAAAATTTTTTAAAACTTAAAAAAAATTTAGACTCAAATATCTTGAAACTTTTTTCTTCCATACTAATTACTCGCTGTGTCAAAGGCTTAATAAATAGCATGAAACCTGGTTAAGTAACCATAAGTGCCTAGTAGGTGTATAGCACCCTTAACCACCACTCCCCCTGCCGGCCCCTCCTCTCTCATTCTTGATGTTGACTCTTGGCCCCTCTCTATATAATTTCTCCACATGGTTCATCCAGCAAAGTCGTTAGACTTCTTACCTGGAGGTTCAAGCCCCCCAGAGTCCAAAAATAAAAGCTGCTGGATCTTTTTCAGATTATACTCAGAATTGGCAAAGTATCTGTTGGTTAAATTAGACTGGATTCAAGGGGAAGGGATTACTGGAAGTGTAATTGTTTGGGACCCATCAATGTAACAATACCATAATAGTACCTCTTCATCGTTTTAATCTTAATTTTTGAGATTATTAGTAGAGTTTAACATCTTTTTCTGTATATATTGTCATTTCCTTTTTCTGTAAAATGCCTTTTCAAGTTTTTGCCTATTTTTCTTCTGAGTAGTCTTTTTTTTAAATTGATTTGTAGTTCTTCTTATAACATGGGAGTTAATCCTTTGTTGATTTTATTTGTTACAAACATCTTTGGCCAATTTATGGCTTATCTTCACTTTATGGTGTTTTTAATAAATGTCAGGTCTTAATTTATTGGTAGTTGAATTTATCAGTCTATTATGATTTGTGCTTTTTGAGTCCTTCCCTCCTCCAAGGCATAAAATATTTTTGTTCATTGTCGTCTGATAGTGTTATAGTTCTGTCTCTTCTACGTAGGTTTCTAATTCAGCCGGAATTAATTTTTTAGGGATTAGTGTGAGACAGGGGTATAATTTAATTTTTTTTGCCACATATGACTTTTCTTTATGTTATGCTTTTGGTTTAGTGTTCCCTATTTTTTTTTAAAGGTTGTTTTTTACATTATTGGTAAGGAGACAAAGAAATAGCACCTTCAACAAGATCTCTCCCCAGCAGTACTGTGATCTCTTCCCAGCTTCAGCCAGCCCTGGATCATAGGCACAGACATGCCTAGCATACTTAGGGAGGTCTCCGTATGTGAACTTGGAATCTTCCATGTAGGCCAGCCCACAGAGAGCATTGTGTTTTATCTCTGTGCCCCCATCCATCCAGCCCCTAATTCCACTGTGTCTTAAATGTGTGCTCCTCTTTTCTGGATTTATTTTTATTTATTTAAAAATTTTATTTATTTATTTATTTATTTATTTTTGCTGAGGAATAGCCATGCAGCGGTTCTGGAAAGAAACTATTTTAAGAGGAAATCAGTATGTAATTGAGCATTTCTACAAATAATATGATTAAACAGCTGTAATCCTTCTGTGAGTAGATAACACTTGAGCTGAGACCTCAAATATTAGAAGCCACCATATAAAGAGGCAGGGTCCTTCCTGCAGAAAGAAGAGCAAGTATTCCTATCAGCTGGAAGAAGGAGGCACTTAGATATGTCGTAAAAATGCAAAGCTAAACAATAAAGCCATGGTTTCAAAATACACTAAAATGAGACATGATTCTGATTCTGAGAAGTTTATTGTCAGAAAGGAAATTCCATCGGTCTTTACATTCCCTTTCAAGTGTCTGGCTTACTGACTATGGACCGGCATTCTACTTCCCTCCCTCCCTCTATCCTTTTCTCTCTCCCTCTTTC
>NW_006199830.1:1447778-1453903 GCF_000334495.1 Tupaia belangeri chinensis | reverse complement strand
TCTTTCCCTTTCTCCCTCCCTCTCTTGCTTTTTCCTTCTTTCTTTCTTTCTTTCTTTATTTCTTTCTTTCTTTCTTTCTTTCTTTCTTTCAAGTTTATTTATTTCTTCCATGAGAGACAGTGGGGACAGAGGTATCTCTCAACAGAGTTTTCACACCGTTACCCACTCACAGCCTGATCCAGCCAGGATCACAGGTACATATTTGCCCAGAGTATACAAAGAGACCTTGGGGCACAAACCAAAGACCTTCCTATGTGGCCTTGGCATCACAGACCATTGCATTACCACTGATACTGTCACTGTGGCTGGCCTAATGTCGTAATATCTATGAATCTAATCGCCCTATCTGCTTCTGCATTAACAAGTATTTATATATTCTATGTTTGTAGACTTCCTGTTTTCAGAAAGAATCTATAGCACATCTTGGAAGCACCAGTCTCAGAAAAGATTACAGAAACTAAAACCTTGATTATGTCAAAGAAATAGTATAGCCGTTAGAAGTTGGATAGTGATTTTCTCATTTTAAGGACTGGAGATTCAGGAGATATAGTATAAAATAAGTAGAGATTACAATTATCCAAAGTTTGAAAGTTAAATCTTTATAAGAATTAAAGATGAAGACATAACTGAGAACAATTTTAAAGGACAATATATGAGGTAAATTAAGTTATAGTGAGGAAAACACTGATCTTGCTTAATAAGAAAATATATAATTGAAGAACTATAGGTTTAAATACATTATTTAAAGTTATGGAGGTAACACTAGAATAACTAATATCAGAAATGAAATAAAGAGTGTAATTACCTCCAAGGAGTAGGATTGGGAGTAAGGGAGAGTGATGTTTTATTTTTTATTTATTTCTGTAACTGCATTTCGAATTCTGTGTTTATTCATTATTTTTCAAATAATACAAATAGAAGAATAAAATAGAAAAGCTCAAGTTTGGCTATGCACATTAGATTTGCTTTCTTGTAAGGAAGCCACTCTGAGGTACCTGCTTGATGCTTTGACTTCCCAGTATTAAACTCTTTCTTTTTATTCAGTTTGAACCCTCCTCATTCACTCCCCTACCAAAAATTTACTTGAAAAGTAAGAGTAGAGAGTCCTTCAGAAAGTTTTTGGTCTTTCTCTGCAGTCAGTGTGATCACTGGCACATTGATCTGGTTCCACTAAGCTGTGAATAGTTCCTTTTTCATTTTGATGATTGTTTTAGTTTAATGCTTGTTATTTAGAAAGGGACATATTTAATTTCTACTTTCTACTATGTTCTTTGCTTATTAAGATGTTCTGATTTGGTTTGTGCAGCTCACTACTATACCTTTAATAAGCGGTAGCTAAGGAATATAAACTTCCTAAAATGTCTCAAAGTATCTCACATCCCCAAGAAAGGTTATACTTGAAACAGATTCTTAGTTTCTTGTAAATTATATAGAACACTCTTTTAAAGTTTTTTTTTTTTTATGTAAGATACTGTATGAGTATTTTCTCAGCTCTGTAACCTTGGTTTTTCAGTGGCATTCAGGTTAAAAAATTTAAACCGTTTTATTCTTGAATCAGTCACTCTAAACACATTTCAGAGTGGTTGCCACAAAGTGAGCACTCAACAATTGGTAGCTATTGCTTATGCAGTTTTTGTTATCACTTACAATAAAACTCAAAAGATTAGTGCCTGAGTAACGGTGAAAAAGACATTGATTTAGGTAATGTACGTACATATTGTTTACTTCATTTACTTGTTAACATTTCTTGAGATGAGCCTCTATTGCTAGGATTATTTTTTTTTTTCTAGAGAGATTTATGCTATAGGGTGAGTTCACTCACCAGAGAGGCAGAGAAGAGAGACAGAAAGCAAGAAATGACCCCTAAGTAAGGATGGCCATGCCTCAGTCCCTTCTCCATTCTCCTCTCAAGATTTTTGGTATGCACACACACAGGCTCTGCATGAGTTTTAAGCCACTGGGTCCAAGATTCAAACCACAGTCGACTATGTGGGAGTCTAGCAATGTAACCATTTTACCATCTGCTGGTCCCATTAGGTATTTTTAAAAAAATACCACCAGCTCTCTTTCTCCACAAGGCTCCTTTTTTCAAATCTCAATATTATCTTCCAGCTAGTATGCCACTTGAGGCTCCTTTTTTCAAATCTCAATATTACCTTCCAGCTAGTATGCCATTTGATCCTAAGGAAAAAACACTTGTAGTCCAGAACAATAGGGCATCAAGCTACTTTGACTAAACATATCCTTTTGTCTTGGTTGCCCAGAAGTGGGGCTTCAAACTGTGTCTTATCTGGAAAATTGTATTTACAATTTAACCTATAAGACAAAGACAGCCGGCCACGCCTCAGTTTGTTGAACTGCTACTCTCAGCAGATACCTCTTTGCTGATGTTATTTACAGGAATAAAAGATACATGATTGTGTATTGGGAAGCCAAAAAGTGATTGGGAGTTTTGTATCACTCATGTTTATTTTAATGTCAGTATAGTGCTGTTTGCATTCCAGTTGTACAAGTAAAAGAATGAACAGGAATATGAACGAGTTAAACAAATGAGAGCACAGTAACAGGAAAGCATATTGGTAGAAGGTACTCTAAGACTTCAAAGTGCCCACTATTTCCAAGTCATAATTTCTGGAGCATTCTTAGCAATTCAGTGATAAACAATGTAAATGGAAGTGGGGCCAATTTGATGAGAAGTTAAAAAAGGTGATTTTGTAAAAAGCAAGAGTACCTAACTAAATGAAGCCATCAAAAGTTATAAAGGCTTTTGACTATAATAAAGGTAATTTGAAGTAAGGCGTGAAGGAAGAACTTCTTTCCAAGATGTGGTAAGCCCACTATCGCCGATGTCTTCTGCTGATTAGAACAAAAAATTCTGGACAAAAAACAAAAGCAATTTTGTAAGTAAACAAGAGCACACTGATAATGGTAGGGACTCAAACTTGAAGGGGCAGCACCCTGTATGGGGGTGAGTTTTCTGTTTTACATTTTTTCTTTCTGTTATGGCATCACCACTGGTGATGGAGCTGGGCAGCAGTGGGCACTGGAAGCCAAGACTGTGATATAAACTCAAGGGTTTTTTTTGGTTTTTTTTTTTTGTTTGTTTGTTTGTTTGTTTTCCAAAAGAATGAAAGACAGGGACCAGCAGCTGGTGTGGTGGTTAAGGCGCTGGACACTCCCACATATCCGACCAGGGTTCGAGTCCTGAATCTGGTGGCTTGCTTTCTCACTTCCTTGCTCTCTCACTCTCAGTGTCTGTCTCTCTCTGGTCAAATTAAAAAATAAATGAATGAATAAATAAAATAATTATTAAAAAAAAGTTTAAAGAAAATGAAAGAATGAAAGACATGGGTGCTACAGCCTAAAGAGTGTGTGTGAGGGGGGAAGGGGTTGAGGGGGCGGAAATTCCCATGTTTTTTCTTACTTTCTTAGCTTTTGCCACTAAGACAAACCCAACTGTTAAGCTGCAATACTGCAAGAAAAACTCTCTTTCTGATAGGAAGAACCAGAAAGAGGGACCCTTGTGGGCCAAAGAATATGAAGGAAATCTCAGGCAATAGAGTTCTGGAGAAGGGTGTCCTCTCATTGTGTATGATCGGCACAAGTAGTAGGGTGTGCATAAGATAGACCCAAAGCTTTATAGTGAAGGCCTTAAGAACTGAACATAAATTAGAACCACTGCTCAGAGTAGGCGACAAAGAACTTGTGGTCTAAACCTAAATTACCCAATTTGCTCCTAAAATAACAAAATATTCTGTAGAGGATTATAGCAAGTTGTAGGACCCACAGTCTACACAAGGTTACGTTTAAAATGCCCAAGACATAATTCAAAATTCTGCTACCTAAGAAAACTCAGAAAATTATAACCAATTCTTAGGGACAAAGATAACCAACAAATGTCAACTTGAAGATCACCCTGATTGTAGAATTTTTAGGCAAAGACTTTAAAGCAGTGATTATAGCAGTTCTTCATACCATAAAGGTAAGCACACTTGAAATTAATGGTTAGAAGTTCTCAGTATAGAAACAGAAACTATAAAAAAGAATCAAGTGAAAATTTTGGAACTGGCAAATACAATTTCTGAAATAAAAATTTAGGGGGTGGATTCATTAGCAGAGTAAAATAGAGAGGAAGGAGTCAGTAAACTGAATTGGTAGATCAATAGATATTATCCAGTCTGAAGAACAGAGGGAAAAGAAATTGAAAAAGAAAATGAACTGAGCCTTAAAGACCTTTGAAATAATATCAGAAGGTCTATGTTTCATGTTATTGGAGTCCAAGGAGAGGAAAAAGAAATTACACACAAAGAACCAGTAAAGTATAAACAATTCTCAAGAAAAAAGGCCACCTCTGCAAAGAGGCCTCTTGAGTTTTTCATGCAATACAAATGAGGGTGAAATTATTTATATATGTATACAAAAATAAATGAACATATATATATACACACACATATATGTGTATATATACACACACATATACATACACACACACACACACACACACACATGTTTAAAACCTTGGGAGTGTTTGCAAGAATATACTTAAGAATGTTCATATAAAGAATAGAACAAAACTTCTCAAAAACAGTGGAGCATATTCTTTGGAAAAGACTGCTGTTTGCTTACCCATTATCCATCTTTTTTTTTGAACTGAATGTCAGTCTTATTGAAAGTAACAGTGTCTAGCTAAAACGTGCATTACCCAACCTCCTTTGCAGATGAGATGGCACAGGGACAGAGTTCTGACCAGTGAGATGTAAGTAAAAGTTATTCCATGGGGCTTCTATGAAATGCCATTATGAAGACAGGACCAAGGGAGGAGAAGGAGGTAGCTAGCTCCACTGTCATTGTCTTTTGTTCACTTCCTTTTGCCTTTTTGGCAGCAGTTCTCAACCAGGGGTGATTTTGGCTTCCAGAAGAAATTTGGCATTATCTGGAGAACCTTTTTTGTTACAACTGAGTGTTGATACTGGCATCTTGTGGGTAGAAATCAGGAATATAGCTAAGCATCCTACATTGTATAGGACAGTCCCCCAGAACAAAAAATCATCTGGTCAAGATATAAATAGACCAAGCTGAAATACTCTGTCCTGGAGGACCCTAACTCCATGTTGGAGCTTGAGTAGCCATTTTATGCATATCAGTGACAGTCCATGTCTGAGCTGAAAGATAGAGCTAAAGTCTGTGATGACACTGTAAAACCATTAAAATAGCCCCAGATTGTGTACTTCCAGACACTTTATTCCGAAAAGAAAAAAAAAAAGAAAATACCTAATTTGTTTAAATCAGTAAATTTCTCCTCCTTACACAGTTCTCACTTGAGAGTATTTATTTAGAAACTTAGTCATGAGGGTTAGAGAGCTAAATTATAAATTATCATGAAGAGGCCTTAGGCATTGAAAAGAATAAAGCTTACCGTGATATATCTGGGCAAAGAGACATTTTGTGAAAAATATACTTGGTGATTAGAGGTATATAAAATCTGGCAAGATAGCAAAATTGCTCAGCTACAGTCATAATTTGCCTGTTTGGAGATTAAAGATATCTTAAAAGGAGTTAATACCATTTTTGTGAATCTCTTTTTAATGATGCACTTTTCTGTTGCTATTATGTATTCATTCTGGTGCCAGAAATTGGTCACTTAAACTTCCACTCTATCTGCAGTTAGTTTGGTTCACATGGGGCCTTAACAAACTGTGTTAGTCTGTATTGCCTGGGGTTGCAGATCCACTAAAGGGAAGGTGATAGAGGAAAATGATGTACATAAACTGGGGGGGAGGGGGAGAATAAGAGGTTGTATTGGTTTGGCTCTTTGAGATCCTTTTCTGATTATGGGGACATCATCAAACCTAAAACACTTTGTCTAGCCTTGGGACCTGATAAAATGATACTACCATTTGATGCCACACACAAATGTAAGGGACTAAAGCTGTTTGTTCTGGTCTGAGAGAATAGACGTATGTATAGCAATAATTGATAGAAATGAAAGATGAAAACTTTAACACAGAAAAAATTCCTAACCATTAAATTGCCTCATGTTCTCAAGAAAGTGAGATTTCTTTATTACATACATACTGGCTTTAGCTGTAACAGAGCAATGCCGTATTCAACTAAATTACTGTTTC
>NW_006199830.1:1446712-1447658 GCF_000334495.1 Tupaia belangeri chinensis | reverse complement strand
TAAATGACTGTTGCCCTACAAGTAGCCATTTGTGGGGTACAATAGCACACTTGTAAATTTGCACCCATGACAGACTAATTCTCACTGCAGAAATTTAAGGGCCAGAACACACTACCATATCTAACCTAAATCTTCTAATCCAATCCCTGGCTACTGTAGGAAATTGCATATTAGTAAAATACATGTATTTTTACTTTGAAGGGTTTCAATCTAATTAAAGAAATAGTAAATTTATATTCGATTTGTCCAGTTTTATCTCAAACTTAGCATGACTAAAATTGAATTCTTAATTTCCTTCCCAAACCTGAAACTACCTTATCTACCCAGTTTAGTAAATGGTACTCCCATTTTTCCTGTTTCTTAGGGAAAAAAGTCTTCGCAATCATAATTGACTCCTGTCTTTCACATTCCACATCCAATCCATGAACAAATCCAGTCCACTCATCCTTCTAAGTATATCAACTCTTCACATTTCTTCCCACTTTCACTGCTCTCACCCTAGCCCAGGTTCACTTTTTGTCTGGATTAACTCTTGGGTGTTTACCCATGTGACATAAGGATCTATATTCACATGAAAACCTGTATGTGAGTGTTGACTGTGACTTTAGTCACATTCTCTAAAACTGGGAATAATCCAAATTGCCCTACTCAGCTGAAAGAGAAGCATACTATTGACTTACATACATACATCTCAAATGCATTATGCTAGTGAAAAAAGCAGGACTCAAAAGGGTGCACAGCTATGAGTCCGTTTCTATGGCATTTTAGAACAAGAACACAAAAAGACAGAAACAAATCAGGGCTGGGGTTGATTAAAGAGGAGCATGGTGAATGTCAGGTTTAATGGAATTATCTTATTTTTTATGATGATTACCTAACTCTGTTAATGTCTCAAAACTTGAAAAGCTATACACTAGGAAGGATGGATCTTTTTTTTTTTTTTTTT
>NW_006199830.1:1405471-1446259 GCF_000334495.1 Tupaia belangeri chinensis | reverse complement strand
TTTTTTTTTTTTTTTTTGAGAGGTTTTTGCTATATGGCGCATGCGCTTTCCAGAGAGAAACATAGAAACAGAAAGCGAGAAATCACCCCTCAGGGGGGATTCCACACCACAATCCATTCTCCTTTCGGGATCTTGGGCATGCACACATATGCGCCCGGCATGAGTTTAAGCCACCGGGTCCGAGACTCGAACTGCAGTCGACTATGTGGGAGTTCAATGACATAGCCATTACGCTAACTGCTGGTCCCAGGATGGATCTTATTATGTATAAATTGTACTTTAATTCACGAAAAACAATGAATACATCATTGGTGATAACAGAAAATTCAATATGGGAAACAAAAAACACTTTAGGTATTTTGATCAGAAAAGAAGTTAATTCTAGAAAATGAGTGTATGTAAAAGCTTTTAAAAGACTGAAGAAGCAGGTTGTAGGTTAGTCTTCCAATAGTACCTTCAGAACAATACCGAATTATTCAATAATATACCAGAGGAGTAATGCTCTGAGACCAACCCTGGGATGTCATTGTTGTAGAGAACTCTCAAGTTTTCCCCATTGCCCTTGCCACTAGACATGAGCAGAAAGAAGACCTCCAAAATTTTGTGAAATAGGCTGAACCTAATTGACATGGGAGACATGGCTGCCAGGGAATCTGGGGTATGTGATTTGTAGCTTCCCAAATTTTACAGTAATATCAAAGGTAAGATGGAGGTGGACTGAGCCAAGCTTCAATAGCACAGTATCTAAGTTTCCACCAATAGGGGATTGTTTAAATAAATTATGGTATGTTACAGAATAAATGAAGAATTAACCCAGGTGGTCAGGGTTATATAAGCCAGAGTGTAACTGCACTCTTGATGTAGCTTAATAAATTCAGGTCTTTTAAGGGTTGAACTCTTAAGTCTAGTCTCTATCAAGCCAATATTACATTGCAATTTCTATAATACTGCTTTAAATTTGTAGTGCAAACATTGCTATTTCTTGAAAATAGTCAAATAACTTCTCTTTTACAAAATCAGTTTGAAAGGGTATAGCACAAGTTAGATTTCCTAATATCTAGAATATCATACATAAATTAGGAAAACAAGAGTTTTTTCAAAATGGTAAATAATATAAAATAAGTCTATAATAGCTTTCATGTGAGAGAAATTAACTATAGATAGCAATCAAGTTTATAGAATCAGTGCCGAATACATAGTAGAATATTCTCTTATCTCCAGGCTGAAATCCAAACATTGGTGAATGGTGTATGGATCACCTTTCTTAGAGGAGTAGCCTGATAGCATCCTTTCAGACACCACCTGCAGAGAAAGAAGAGTTCACGTATGTCCATGATCTTGTACACACACAGGAATGGGTTGGGGCAGGCTTCCTGGAAACCGAAGCTTTAAGGAGAAGTATTTCACTCCGTGAACACAAGTTTTATGTTAAGTTCTGTCCTCTCTCACCTCCACAATATGAAGTTCACTGTTAATAAGTATTTTTAAATTAAAAATAAGCTATTTTATTTTTAAGTGTATATGCACTGGGGTTGCAGTGATTTCCTAAGAAGCTAAAGGGCCAGATTTCCCCTAACAGATTTTAATTATTTTTAGTTTTCCCCAAATGAAGACTCACAATAGCCATTTTAAGTAAAGTAGAACAGCTCTTTCATCTTCATTGAAAGTTTCAGATCCTAAACAAACCATGAAACTGGGCAGTACACTGTTTAATTTTCAAATTGGATTTTTCATTATGTTTTATGATAACTTTTTATTTTTATCAAGTTGCGTCGCAGCCTTCTGTTTAGACTCAAGAAGATTTATGGCAAATGATCTAGGTGCTTATGTGGATAAACAAATGTAATAAATCAGTTTACTCTTTCAATAAAATGTTATTAATAGAACACATTATTCTGTTCAATATTATGTTATCTTTAAAATTAAGCAGAACATTAGTGGCAATGAAACTAGTTTCAATCAATACATTCCTGTAATGAAACCTATTGTATGAGAAACTTTTCTTTTTAAGGAGGAAGAATACTCTTAGCACAATTATAAAGTTCTGAGTCTAGAGAATAACTCCTAAAAATTATGTGGTAAGAATTTTGAGTATTTATTTTTGTGTTAAAAAGGTAATTTCTTTTTCCTGTTTTATTTATTTATTTATTTATTTTAAGTTTTGCTATAGCACTTGATAGAAAGATAGGGTGAGACATCATACCAGGGGAATGGCCATGCCATAAATTCCTTCTCCTTGTGGGATTTTCTCCATTCTCTTTGTGGGATTTTGGGCATGCACACACATGTGCATAGCACGATTTTTTTAAGCCACTGGGTCTGGGACTCTAACCTTTGCCAGCCATGTGGAAGTCTAGCACTTTAACTACCACACCACCTCCTGGCCCTAATCTTCTATTTTTATTATAATTTTTTATTATATTTTCAGTCTTAAGATTTCCATTTTAGGGAACCAGCAGTTAGCATAATGGCTATGTCGCTGGACTCCCACATAGTCGACCGCGGTTCGCGTCCCGGACCCAGTGGCTTAAAACTCACGCCGGGCGCGTGTGCATACATGCCCAAGATCGCAAGAGGAGAATAGAGGAGAAGGAATTGTGGCGTGACCATCCCCCCTGAGGGGTGATTTCTCACTTTCTGTCTCTATGTCTCTCTCTGTCTGGCAAGCACATGCGCCCTATAGCAAAAAATCTCTCTCAAAAAAAAAAAAAAAAAAGAATATAAAATTTAAAAAAAAAAGATTTCCATTTTATCAAAGTTTCGATTCTCTGAAATATTTTCCATTATGCCATTTAATTTCTTAATTTCATAAATACAAATTACTTTGAAGTCCATGGTTGCTAATGCCAGTGTTTGAATCTCCTCTGCTTCTGTTTCTTTTTTTTTTCCTTTGAAGTCTGTTATATAACTTATCTTTTTGTATACTTTCCTATTTTTTATTGAATGTTAGACATTGTCTATAAAAAATTTAGATATAATATGGATCTCTGTTTGATGTTATCTTTCTCTAGAGAGAATTTGCCTTTTCTTCTTGCGGGCAGTTAGCATTGAGACAAATGACCTTAACCTCGTCAGGGACTGAGTGGGTTTGAAGTTTAGCTTAGGTATTTATGAGGACTTTTCTATATTTATTTCATCCTTCTTACTATCTCTTCAGAGGTTCCAGCTGAAAGCCTGGGATTTTTGACAGGCCCTCTTTCTTGATAAACTTCATAGTCTAAAGTTTGTTTCTAAGCTTTTGAGCATGCCTGATACTCCTCTTAACTCTTCAGACAACTCTTACTTAGAATGTCCTGAACAGAAAAATGATGACTAATGTTAAGTTCATTTTTCTTTCTTTGTTCCTTTCTTTTCTTTTCTTTTTTCTTTTTTTTTAATAGATAGGGCATGTTTGCTTGCCAGAAAGACAGAGAGAGATGTGGATACAAAGCAATAAATCACCCCCAGGGGACATTGCCACACCACAGTCCCTCCTTTCTTCTCCTCTTGGGGTCTCAGACATGCACGCACATGCCTAATGTGAGTTTTAAACCACCAGGTCTGGGACTCAAAGTGCCATTGAGTCCAGCAATAAAACCATTACAACATCTGCTGGTCCTGTTAAGTTTATCTTCTATTATTTACCTTCTATCTAAGATCTTGGCCCATACATGTTCTCACTATTTTGGTTAACACTTTAATTCCTTAAAACAAATTTTTAAAAATATTTTTCTATTATTCATTCATGGAGGGAGATTGAGACAAACTTATTCATAATGGATTATGCCCAGCCATTTAAAAAATTTTGCTATACTAGGCCCTGAAGAAATTCTGTAGAGTACTTAATCAACAAATTGTAAGAAAGGGACTAGCCAATGGCACAGTGGTACTGCAACATTCTATAGTGTTGTACCCACATAGGAAGGTCCTGGCTTCATGTCTCTAGGCCTCCCTGTACATGCCATTTGGGTTAGAGGTGCCCCTCCCTCCAATAAACTTTAAAAAAATTATAGAAAGGCTGTGGATACCTTCTTCCTATGTAAAAAGTTTATTCCTGTGTTTTGGCGAGGCATCTACCCACTGCCTAGTCCCTCAACTCTCCAAAGATTGTGCCTTACAATGTACAGATCTAAACTCTTTAATTTTAATTATATTACTTCAAATTAATTTGTCAGTTTTTTGGTCTGTGCGAGGCCTTCCTTCTTTCTTTGTCTTTTACAATCCCCTCATGTAAACTTGATGATTTGATTTATTTAGATACTGAGTAATTATTTCTATCTTTATTATTGCTTTTCCTTCCAACTACCCACTATTTTCCTTCCAACTACCCACTACTCACTGGACATCTTTAGTAGATGGGCATACGAAATTAAAAGTAAAACTTCTTTACATAGCATTAAGAGCATTTTTATCTTGCCTCTGTCTGTGATTTTGTTTTAATCCATTACCCAGTGCCCTGTCCACCACACTCTACACTCCATAGAATTCACCACCCATATTCACTTTCATAATCCCTGCTCTTCTACTAATACTTTCTGCTGCCTGAAACATTCTACCCTATACATCTTCATACATACCTTTATCATTAATTAAGTCTACTCTGTCTTCCCATATTTAGTTTAAATGTCAATATTACTGTGAAATTTTCCTGCTTCCACTGAAGGCAAAACCAATCTCTCTATCGCTGCTCTTTGTATGTAGTTCTCTTGGTAGACCTTACCACACAAAATATTTTTCCCCTAACCAAAATTTGAAGGTTAGCGCTCTGTCTTACCAGTTCTTGCTTTCTTGGTGTACAGTGTCTGGCTGTTACTTCCAGATCCCCATCCTGCCTACCCATGTCAAGTAGCAACCTATACCTTGGGATAAAGTTTGACAAGGGAGGGTAATAATATTGAGTATGTTTGTAAAAGGTATTTGTTATGTATACTCTTCCCTTCAATTGTTAGACTAAGATAAATGTTTGGATTGTGACTACAGAATTTTTGTCTATTCCAGATATCTTCCATCTCACGATTATAAAAAATTACTCCTTCCAAAATGTCCAGCATCCTAACTCTTTCTTAAATTCTCACATTTAGTACAACAGTATCCAAAGCTGGGAACAGAAGATAAATGTCTAGGTGTTTTTAATAGTTACAGGGCTGTGTTTATTAAATAATTTTTATACATAGACTAACACTATTAACTGAAAAAAGGATTTGGAAGAAAATTAATGAAATATTTTTTAAATCCCCACTCATCCCAAGTTTCCATTGATCTCTTCTGAACATAATACTGTATGTTTCAAAACATGCCATCCTTGTTTATGATACAGTCACTTATGTTAAAACTGATTTTTTTCTTTTTTGTAAAAAAGATGAGGTCTTGCCATATTGCAATCCTCCTGCCTCAGCCTCCCAACTGGGGCTACAGGCACTCCCCACCATCCCAGGCTCTTTTTTAGACTAGATCTTATTATGCCCAGGACAACCTCAGACTCAAAATTATCCTGCCTTAGCTTCTCCAAGTTTCTGGAATTATAGGCACAAGGCCCCATCCTCAATCTTTAAACTGGGCTGGTAGCTGAACCCATCGCTCTCATGCGGTTCCAGTCTCTGGAACATAGTGTCTTAGCCTGATTCTTAAAAATAAAATAAAATAACTCAAACGAGTTGATTGTTGGAAAAGTCATGACGTGTTTTTTCTGTGCAAAAATTCATCATGGCTTTTCCAACGACCCAATAGGAATACTGAAGCAGTTGTTTTTTGTTTAGGTACTGTGTGTTATACCGACTATGCCTACCCTTACTCTTGGTTGGTGTAGCATACATTTTGTAGTCTTTCAATACAATTTCATGTTTTAAACCTTTTCCCGGAACATTTTAGAAAGTAATGTAAATGATCTGTGCTTAAAGTTTTGATTCTCATCTCATGAGCATAGAGTGCCCCTGTAATTTACTATTTCACATATATAAATTAAATAGGCATCTGGATTCTTATTGTTTCTGTTGTAATCCCAGACATAATTGGAATTTTTCTAGTGTTTACAGAACTTTATATTAACCTTTACACACTTTGACTGAGGAAGTGTACTTTTAAGAAGTGGGGGCTCCTAGAGTCCAATAAGTACATTTTAAGATAAGTTACCATCAAGTTCCTTAGTATACATGTCTAGCCATTTGGCTCTTGCTGTTTTACTTCTTGCTTATTGGTTCACTTAGCAAATACTCGTTAATTTATGTGTCCTTCATTTTTAAAGGATGCTGTTGAAACCCGAGATTGAAAAGAACATGGTCCTGGTGCTCAAGTTCTATACAATATGCTGGAAAAGGGCCAAAAAATTTGCAAAGAGTAGTTAGTGGTTTTGTTTTTTTAAAAAAAAAAAAATTATTATTTATTTAATTTTATTTATTCATTCATTTATTTTAATTTGACCAGAGAGAGACAGAGAGAGAGAGAGAGCGAGAGAGAGAAAGGGATAAAGGAAGCCACCAGGTCCGGGACTCGAACCGTGGTTGGCCATGTGGGAGTGTCCAGCACCTTAACCACCACACCACCTGCTGGTCCCAAGAGTAGTTAGTGGTTTTTGAATACTTACTATTATTGAAGATATAGGAATGGACAAAATATACGTGGTCTCTGCCCTCAAAGAGTTCACAGTTTTCATTAAGAGAACTGTAAGTAAATATTTAAACATCACAAGGAAACTTTAAGAAATTTGAAAGTAGCTATTTAACACTGAACTGTGATGATGGAGCAGAATGAAATAAATTCGACAAGGCCAGCTCATGGCCTTAATCTGAGCTGGGGGAATAGGAAACCAGTGCAGGGAAGTTGTACAAACCCACCCTTGAATCATGAGTAGAATTTTGAAGAATGTAAAAAGAAATTAGCACATTTAAACACTAGGAATTGAATTATTAATTTTGTATTCATTTCTAAATGAAATATCTTTTCAGATTTGTTTTGTTTTTGCCATAAACTAAAATAGCTAAATGTATCCTAAATTTTTGAAAATCACATTTGGGTGTTATAAAATCAAAGGACTAGAAGTTCTAAAGTCTTTGAGTCCCTCTACATCTTGAGTCTCCAAGGAAGAACTAGTTCTCTGGGGTGGCTACCTTTAAATCTGTTTGGTTTGGTAGTTCCCTGTGCTTTCAGAAATGTGCTTCACTAGATCTCTAGCATTTCTGGTCTGCAGCCACTTACATGGTGAAAAATTGGGTACAGAGCCTTTTTTTCTGATTTTCATTAAATAATTAAAACTAGCCTTATGCTTCTGTTTCCTCTTGTAGATTTGGAAGACCATGTACAATATAAAGCTATTTTTTTTTTCTCTTAGCAATTGCATGCATATCTGGGAAAGCAATTTGAATCCTTTTTTTTTCCTTTGGAGAGGTTTTCGCTATAGGGCGCGTGTGCTTGCCAGATAGACAGAGAGAAACATAGAGACAGAAAGCGAGAAATCACCCCCCAGGGGGGATGGTCATGCCGCAGTCCCTTCTCCTCCATTCTCCTCTCGGGATCTTGGGCACGCACGCACATGCGCCCGGCGTGAGTTTAAGCCACCAGGTTCGGGACGCGAACCGCAGTCGACTATGTGGGAGTCCAGCGACAGAGCCATTACGCCAACTGCTGGTTCCCAATCCATTTTTCTTATACATACCATTGTTATATATTTCTGTGGTAAATGATTGTCTCTTTTAAATCACAGCAAAATATTTAGAACCATCCTCACAGCTATCCATATATCTTATTTAATTTTCAGTTGTATCTCTTTCAGATTTAGTGACCAGGTATATTAATTAAAATGTTCATTTAAATTCTTCAACGTGTCAGTCACAAAAGGCATTCACAAAATTAAAACAAAGAATTTTCTAGGGAAAATAGAACCAGGTGACTTCCTATAATTTTGTTGTAGTTTTGTTAGCTGAATATTCATGTTATTGGTGGGTATGATTTCTTTTCCAGCCTTTTCTTTTTCTAATTTCTTTGGGGTACAGCAACTCAAACCCTGAATTTTTTTTTTTTTAGCTCTTTAAGATACCATAATCCATAGAGAACATTAAAAGCAACTCCCTCTTACAGATGACTCAATTAATGAAGAGAGGTAAAGTGAGTTGCCTAAAAGAATTCCTGAGTAACAGTACTGGAATTCTCATCAAGATCTTCTAACCTCACCTCAAGTGTACTGTCGAGTATTCTGTCCTGTCTATTCATTTTTATAGCAATTCAACAAATTTCAACTTTTAGGAGCCATGTATGATTAGATATGTAGTATAATTAAAGAATATAAAGGTTAGCCTTTTCTGAGTCTGGTAGTCACTAAACCTGTTAACTTATGGTATACACAACCCAGGATCTGATGTGGCATTTTCTGTCTCTTGCTAATGTTTTGTCATTTACATGTTATTTTGTGCCTTTTATACGCCTCTATTCTTTTAAATCTCATAATTATTGACTTTAATGTTTTGTAGATTCAATATTTCTAAATTGTACTACAATCCCTTTGGGAACAAAAATAAGTTATTAGAGCTTGGCAAATGTGTTTGACTGCTGCATTCTGTTATTTTCTCTTCCACCAATGGCCTGCAGCTTTGACTGCTGAGCGGTAGAGAAGCATAAACCTCTAGGGCCCATTAGATTTAACTTGTTTACTGCATTGATATCTATATGTTAAATGACAGAAGAGTTCAGGTTATTGAATAATTTAAAATTCAGCTCTAATTGGTGTCATGTGACCTGGAAAAGGCCATGGATGACACCAGGAGCATGCTGTGAATTTCATATAAATAATTCATAAATTAGATGATTCATTTGCCTGGATGTCTTGCTAAATGCAAAAGTTTATAAGTTAAAACTGATGTTGTAACACCTGTAAGTATTTAGTTCATAATGCTGGAAGGTAATCTACCTTGATGATCTTCTAGCAAAATCTGCCAGTATAGGAGTTAATTGCAGTGGAGAGAATGAACATTTATTTGGGATGAGACTTTGGCAAACCACACAGTGCAGCTGTTGCATTACATATTTCCTGTCAGCTTGACAAGTGGACGACGTATGCCCAATGCTAAAAATGTAGCAGATCATTCTGTGCCTTATTCCACATTAACTCCAAGTGCTCTTGGAAGCACCGTGACCTGCCCTTCTACCTAGTAGTTTAGGCTTAGAAATATCAAGGCTGTGAACCACAGACCTCTCAGTAAAATAAAGAGCAAAGGGGATTTTTGAAATTACAAAATCAACATTTTTTTCTCATTTTTTTTAAGACTCATTGGGAATATGAGGACTGTTACTAGAGTGCTTGCCAGTGTTGGAAATTATTATTTATCATCAGAAAAGTACATATTAATAAGACCTATTGGCACTTTTAACTAACCCTGCAGTTAACAAATCATCAATGCATTAGAATTAATCCCTTCCTAAGCATCCAAAGTTAGTAACAACCTGTTGCAGAAAATAATGGTTCCGGTTTAGTTCATCTCTCTCCTTTTGGCTCTATGACAGAGATTGGCCAGGCCTATAAAAATGATTTGTAGAAACTTATAAAACATCATTGTTAATTGTTGATGGTATTTAGCAAAGTAATACTGCAGTTTTTTTTTTAATGTATGAGAATATGAGAAATCCCTGATTACCATATAAATAGTATATGATTTTTGGTGTGTGCTCATGCATGTACTTATATGCATATGTATGTGTACATATGTGTATATAACATCATATGTACATTCATAAATAGGCATCATTATTTTCTGTGCAGTATTTTTCAAATGTCATTTTTTAAAGTTTTTCTTTTTCTTATTGTATGAGTTTCAGACAGAGAGAGAGAGACAAGTACCCTCGACAGGATCTAATGCCACTGTTTCCTCCACAACCTTTCTAGGCCACCAGGAGCAGGGCATATGTGCACTGAGCATGTACAGAGAACAAAGAACTAGACCCATATGAATCCATCTTCACATGAGTAGAATATTACTGCTGCACCACCAAGCTGGCTCTGTCATGTTTTAAAAGGGTACCTTAAAGATTCAGAAAACCTACTTTCAACTCAGACATTTCCTAGGGACCAGCAGTTGGCAGATTGACTATGTCACTGGACTCCCACATAATCAACCGTGGTTCGAGTCCTGGACCTAGTGGCTTAAACTCATGCCGTGCACATATACATGCATGCTCAAGGTCCCAAGAGGAGAGTGGAAGAGAAGGGATTGTGGCATGGCCAGCCTCCTGGGAGGGGGGGGTGTGTGATTTCTCGCTTTCTGTCTTTCTGTCTCTCTATCTTTCTGGTAAGTGCATGCACCCTATAGCAAAAACCTCTCCCAAAAAAAAAAAAAAAAAAGACATTTACTAACTTTCAGTATTAGAAAATTCCTCATTGTATCCATGCTGACTTTCTCATACCTTTTTAAAACTTTGTTCTTTTCTCATTGGTATTTTGGCATTTGCCTATTAGCTTGTGTCAACCCAAGGTAAGAGACATTATGCTCCAACTGCGTCATAGCTAAAAAAGCCTGAATTTTCTCTTCATCTCTCTTTCCTCATGTAGTATTGATGTGGCCTTGTAAAATGGTAACTATAACAATTACTATACAGAGTTGTTTTTAAGAATTATAGGTTGAATTTGTAAAACATTTAGTATAGATCAGAGTATGCTCTTGGTTCTGAATAGCTAAATGACAAGGTATCCTGAGAGCGGTCAGTGATCAGTGAAAGTAATCATTTAAAGCAAGAGTTTTCATTACAAGTAATTTGTACAAAAGTCTTCCTTCTTTTTACATTTTCCATCTTCAGCCCTTTAAAAATTATGTTGAGACCAGCCACAGTGCCAGTAGTAGTACCTCAGTGATGAGGCCACACGAAATAGTCCTGGGTTGGTGTCTCAAGGTCTCTCACCGTGCATGTCAGGCATGGATATGTCTGTGATCTTGGCTGGCTAGGCGGGGAGTAGGATCGTGAAATGATGAGGCCCTATCGAATGTGTGTGTGCGTCTCTCTCTCTCTCGCATGCATGTCTTATCTCAAATACATGAAATTTTTTAAAAAATATATTATATTGAGCTAAAGAAGCCAGGCTTCTATCACTACTTTTTAAAAATAAGTCAATAACTTCTATTAAGGTAAAATCATGTAAAAAAAACTAGTAGAACTATTATTAAATGTCTACCACATAATGTAATGTTCACTGTTGAAAGAGACATCCCATATTTGATTATTATAATCTCTTGGATTATTGGAAGAGTGATGATGCATTTTGCATAGAAAAACGGAAAATACGTCATAAGTTTTCTGACAACTGAATGTATGCATGCTTTGCAAAGCCATATTGTACTTCACAAAGATATACAATGAATATGTGTAAACTAGAAATTACAATTTTAAAAACATGCCTCAGTTTTTTAAATATATAATTTATACCTTAATTTTTAAAAAAGCCTATTGATTTGAAAAATTTGCATTAAACTCATGCCAGAGGCAGCAGTTTGGAATTCCTTGTTAATTGCAGTCTTAGTTAAGAGAAGGAATATTTGAAAATATCACATAGAAAGCATAGTGTAGCTTCAGAAAGGAAAACATATGTTTCATTCAGGCCTTTTGTGACTTCCATATGTCCCAGAGGCAATATCTATCTTCAACTCTACTAATAAAGTAACTTCATTTCTTATACTCACTCTACAAGAGTTTTCTATTTCCCTTTTTTCCTCTGCCTTAGTAACTTGTGATTCAGCGTTATCATGGATTCTGATTTTATTTAGTCACCCATAACCCAACATGAAGTTTTTTTACCATTGCACCCAACACATGCTTACTGAGAAGGTACTATGTATAAGCTCCAGTGTTGTAAATACAGATGGACAAATATAGTTTCTGTCTTCACAAATTACTGAGGCAGAGAAGTCAATGACAAGAATATTAATAATGATAGGAAGCAGTTTTTGAATACCACCTTGGTATAAGGCATAATTCAAGCACTTTGTATGAAATACTTTAATGGTCACAATAACTTTTAAGAGGCAGTGCAAGATGTTAGTGACAGATGACATCTTCGGTATGAAGGAAAAAGATGAAGAACTTCTCTGTTTTTCAAGTAATTCAACAGTGACCTAAATTGCAAACCTCATTTAGCAAAATAAAGGTAGGTAACTGAATTCATTTAATTTAGAAGACAGTTTAGAGAGAGTCTGTTTCAGCTGAAAATGCCATTTGAGGATCTCACCATAAACACACATACCATATACAGTGTTTTCTTTGAAAGAAGTTTGGATAAATTTTCTTGTTCCTTTCTGTAGACTCAACTTTTATGAACAGCACCCTTGCTTACTGCCTATCTTTCTCACCACCACATTTCAGTTTTGAGATGATGTGACATTTTTTTTCTCTTTTTTTTTCCCAAATGAAACATCTTTAGTACATATTATTTTGTATTGATACAGCACCTTCTTCAAGAACCTAAATGCTTTAAAGACATTGTCTCTAATTAATCCCCACAATAACCCTTTAAGGTAGATATTACTCTCATTTTACAAGTCAGGGAGACTGCAGCAGAGAGAGGTTAAGTGACTTGCCCAAGATCACAGAACTCGATTCACTGAAGGGACAGGCCCTGAGCATCTTAGCCTCCTAAAATGAAGACATTTTTAATCTTGTCTTAACTAATGCGAACCCAAGGCTTAGGCAAGTTACGTACTGTATTAGTTTTCTGTAGTTATTTAAGAAATTACCACAAACTTAATGGTTTAAACAACATATATTTATTATCTCACAACTTTGGTGAGTTTGAACATCACTTGGATTCTCTGTTCAGAGTCTTACTGCCATGATCAACATGTCAGCTGTGCTGCATTCTTCTCTGGAACTCAAGGATTTCTTCCAAATTCACATAGTTATTGGCAGAAATTAGTTTCTTGCTTGCTTTTACATAATGAATATACTGTTTCCTTCCTTTCCTTTTTTTTCCCACAATGTCTCTGTGTTGCTATCTTTCTGCATCAACCTCCCAACTAGAACTATGGGTGCGTGCCATCACACACTTTTTAAAACAGGGTCTTCCTGTATTGCTCAGTCATAAATTCAAAGTGGGAGACGTTAATCTGGACTCAAGCTTCCAGTGAAGGGTAGATAAGGTTCTTAATTTTTGTTCAAGTTTTTGCCACAGGACACATGCACGTGCCAGAAAGAGAGACAGAGAGAGAGAAGGAGAGAAATCACCTCCCACGATGCATGGATACTTTCTGCCTGAGTTCTATCATCTGTAATCACTTGAACAGCTTAATTCAAAAATTACTTATGTATGTAGCTGAAATTAAATATGTTTTGTATTTAAGTAGCCACTTTTGATTAGAATAATATTTTGTTGAAAGTGGTTGGTTCTTTCTGTGTTACGTAAAGATATTTATTAAAAACTCATCAAATTTTTAGCAGTAAAGTAACATCATATTCTGTAAAAAGGTAAAATGTTTTACATAAAAATCTCATGCTGTGTAATGGCCAATCAAAGGGTATTTAAGGTGGCTGAATGGATTTCTTGGCTCAGTATTCAAAAGTAAACATTTTAAGACGTTAACATTTAATGCTTATGCCTCTTCTCAAAGTTGATTTTATGTAACCCTCATTATTTGCAACTGCTGAAATCACCAAAGATCTTGCTTAAGCAGCAGGCAGCAACACTTTATATTTTTCATCCTTATATGGATATACTGAAATGTAGGTTCTTTGAAAATGGATGTAGCTCTGAGACACATGCCTGTTTAACTGTGTGAATGCTGCCATTTGCAATTTAAGAAGACAAAATAGTGTCTTAATTTTGGTAAACATTTAGCATAGGATTCTGGAAAGCCAAAAGAAAGAACTTGTTTTATTGCATTCTTATTTAACAATGATCTTGTGGTTCTTTTAGGTGTCCAATAAGAAAAGCACTCTGCAGTCTTCATCTGTGGAACTGGATGGTTCCTACTTGAGTGTAGCCAAACCACAAACCTACTATCAAACCAAGCAAAGGCCTAAGTCTGCGCACCAGGATTCAGCTTCAGGATCTCTGATGGAGTTTAGGAATAATTATTTGAATCCAGCCACCCTTCCTCATCCCAAAGAGGGTCTAGACAGGGTGCCATCAGAGACCAGAACATGTAATTATGAATCTCCAGGAAGAAAACCAGTGGATGCAGTCCTAACAGAGAAAGTTCCACCAGAAGAATTAAAAATGAAGGAATGTCCACATCGTAAGCCTACTTCATTGAGTTCATGCTGTGGTGACAGACTTTCTGAAAATGCTGGTCAATCTTATGAGAGCCATTCTAAAAATATAGCCCTTCCTTGTTCCAAAGCACATCCAGAATCATGCAGCTATTGTGGGCTTTCTTGGGAATCTCTCATGCATGGCAGAAGAGCACTGCAGCCCAGTGAAACTGATGTCAAAAAACAACTGTCAGAAGAGAGAAGGCACCAACTGATGCTTCAGAAAATGGAGCTGGAAATTGAAAAAGAGCGCCTTCAGCATCTACTGGCTCAGCAGGAGACAAAGCTTCTCCTAAAACAGCAGCAGCTTCACCAGTCTCGATTGGATTACAATTGGTAAGTCCTACCTGTTCTTTCAGTAATGTCTGTAGTTTGGAGAATACAGTATAAAATGGTTGGCAAAATATACAGTATAATATGTGTTAGCAAATATGTAGGAAGAAAGATTCTTCAGGATCTTGCTTTGCTCAAGATGCATACTGCCAGAAGTAAATTTTTGTTTTCTGGTGGAAGACTCAAAAGATCGCCTTCCAAAATGTTAGCTTAGGATATCTACTTCAGAGCTGCCTAGGTAACTTTTGTCAGATTTCAAATGTAACATGTTTAAATAATGTTACTGTTACATAAAATCCTTTTGCTGTTTATTATTAATTTGTTAGTTAAGTGTCACCCTCAAGACCAAACTAATTTATTTTACTATAGAGAATGTTAGGCATTGGGTAAAAGTTTAAGATTTCAGTTGTGGAATCAGATTGTGAAAAGATATGATTAGCTATCATTATTCTATATTTATGTATATCTACTATATGTCTACCAAAATATAACAAATGATAGGAGCCTTCCAAGTTCATTTCTTTCTGGTCATAAAGGATAACTTGTTTAATAGCCAGTACTTATAAACTTAATGCACATATAACATCTTTCCTTAACAATGCTTCCCTCAGATCAGTGTTTCAAAATTAAATTATTATTTTGATGTTACATAAAGGGGACTTCAAAATGTTTGAAGAAAAATAGAATTAAGTGCAAATTTTCAAATCCATGCAACCTTTTCACAATATACATTTCTATGAACTTTTTGAAGAGCCCTCCCCCCATGCTGTGGTGTTCAACATAGTTTTGCATGTAGTCATAAACTTTGAGATCCTAATTTATTTTAAAAGTTATTAATAAAGATATATTTATTTATTTTAAATTTATTTTATACATCCAATCATTGTACATCACTTGGCTTGTAAAGCGAATTTACCCAACACAAATACACCTCACACCATTCTAGCTAAGGATACTACACATGCTATCATCAATAGGCAACAATCCATTTCTGTGTCCCATAAATGTCTTCTCTGTTTTTCTCCTTAAAGACAATAGAATATGCAAGTTTTCTATATGCATAAATAGCAAATTTTATAGGCATTTTAAAAACTTTCTATTTTGAAATAATTATAGATCCGCAGGAAGTGATAAGTGAAAGTGATAAGCAAAAATAATGCAGATTCCATGTAACCTTTACCCAGATTTCCCCACTAGTTATTTCTTACATAACTATAATATGTGAAAACAAAATATTAACTTTGGTACAGTGTATATTTATAGTTAATGCCCTCTTATCACGTGTAGATTGTGTAACCATTCCCACAATCAAAATGCAGTTAAGGCCATCTAGGTGACATGGTGGTTAAGGCAACTGGTTTTCACATGGCCCCCTGCAGGGTTTGAGCTTTGGACCCTGCAGTTTGAAAAACATTCTGGGAGTGTGTGCATGTCTAAAATCCTGAGAGAAGAATGGAGGAGAAGGTATTGCCATGTGGTCATTCCCCTTTGGTGGGTACTTTCTCACTTTCCCTCTCTTTTTCTGTCTTTCTCCAGTGATTGCATGTACCCTGTAGTAAAGAAGAAACAAAACAAAACAATAAAATCAAAAAGCAGAACTATTTTGTCACTGCATTTATTTCCCAATACTACCCCTGAGTCCCACCCATTCCCTTCTTCCTCACCATCCCCCTAACCTATGGAAGGCTAATGATGCTGAACATCTTTTTGTGTATTTGTTTGCCCTTTTTCTGTTTTTTTTTTTTTTGTTTTTTTTTTGTTTTTTTTTTTTAGGTCAGTTGTCTCTTCCATATCTTTTGCCTACATTCTGATTGTATTCTTTGGATATTCTTATACAGCTGAGTTTTGAGACTTCTTATCCTTTAGATATAAGCCCTTTGGCAGATGGGTAGATTGCAAATATTTTTCCCAGTTTATATATTATCTTTTTAATCTCTCAGCAGGTTCTTTCACAGGGGAAAATTTTTTGAATGAAGTCTAATTTATTATTTATTTTCTGTTTGGATTATGTAGTTATTATCATGAATAAGCATTGAATTTTGTCAATGTTTTTGTAAGTATTGTCTAATACATTTTATGATCATGCAATTTTTCTTCATGAACCTCCTAAATGGTAGGTCGTACTAGTTTTTGAACCATCTTTTCATCTCTGGAATAAACCCCACTTGAACTTAATATGTAATAATTTTATATGTTACTGAATATTGTTTACTAATATTTTGTTAGGGATATTTATGTCAGTATTGACAAGAGATATTGGCCCATGGCTTTGTCTTTTTCTACTTTCTTGGTACATTTTGATGAAGTAATAACTGGCTTCATAAAAATTGGGAAGTATTCTTTTGCTTCTACTTTCTGGGAGAGACTTAATTCGGAAGGGTTAATTCTTCTTTAAATATTTGATAGAAATCTCTAATGAAACCATCTAGTCCTAGAAATTTATTTTGGAGGGAGTTTTTAAATTATAGGTTCTATTCCTTAATACTTATAGGAATATTCAAATGATCTGTTTGCCATTGAGTGAGTTGTAATACTTTGTTATTTTGGGGGAATTGGACCATTTCATACCTCATTGAATTTATGTGTATAGGTTTATTCTTTTGAAAATTATTTATTCTGTTTTACTTTTTATTATTTTGTTTTAATATGACCATTGAGAGACAGAGAGAGAGAGGGAAAATGAGAAAGCAAGCCACCAGGTCCTTGAACTGCTTTTGCCATGTGGGAATCCAGCATCTTAATGATGGTCTGCTGGCTGCCCTCCCCTCCTTTTTTTTTTTTTTTTTTTTTCCTTCGGGATTTTGCTATAGGGTGCATTTACTCACCAAAGAAAGACAAACTGACAGAAACAGAGGGAAAGTGAGAAATCACCCATCAGGGTTGATAGACATTGGGTTTTGGGCATGCACACATGAGATGCATGTGTACCCTGTGTGTTTTTCAAGCTGCTGGGCCCTGAACTCGAGCCACTGAGTCAGCCATTGGGATCTAGTTTGCTAACCACCATGCTACTTGCTGACCCCGATAGGTTTGTTCTTATTATCTCATTACCTTTTCTGTCTTTTCTTCTTTTTTTTTTTTTAAGAGAGCTTTTTGCTTATAGGGTGCGAGTACTCATCAGAGACACAGAGACAGAAAAAGACAAAGAAATAATCATCCCCTAGGGGTTATGCCCACACCATAGTTCTTTTTTGCTCATTCTCCTCTCGGTATTTGGACATGTGTGCACACACACTTGGAGTGAGTTTCAAGCTGCGAGATCCAGGACTCAAACTGAGGTCCACCATGTGAAGGAATGGAGAGAGTGGGCAACCTTGTCTTATACCAGTATGTTAATTATAGGTTTTTCATAGATAGCTTTTATTTTGCTGAGAAATGATCCTTCTATGCCAATTTTGCTGACTTAATCATGAAGGGATGTTGTATTTTATTGAATGCTTTTTCTGCCTTGCTTAAAACAATCATATGGTTTTTGCTTTCTTTCTATCAATATGATGTATTACGTTTATGGTTTTGCATATGTTGAACCACCCTTGCATCCATGGAATAAAGCCTACCTGGTCATGATGAATCATCTTTTTTACATGTTGTTGAATATGATTTGCTAGTATCTTGCTGAGAATTTTTGCATCTATATTCATCAGAGATATTGGTTTGTAGTCCTCCTTTCTTGTCATATCCTTATTAGTTTTGGGAATGAGAGTGATGGAGGTTTCATAAAATTAATTTGGGAAGATTCCTTCCTTTTGGATCTTTAAGAATAATTTGAGTAGAATAGGGGTTATCTCTTCTTTAAAAGTTTTGTAGAATTCAGAAGTGAAGCCATCAGGACCTGAGATTTTCTTTGTAGGATAGTTACTGATTCAATCTCATTGCTTATTTTGAGTCTATTCAGGCTTTCTATGTCCTCTTGAGTCAATCTTGGTAAATTATATGTGTCCAGGAATTTGTCATCTAATTCAGGAATTTGTCCATCTAATTCAGGTTTTCTTGTTTGTTGACGTATAGTTGCTCGTAGTATGCTCTAAGGATGTTTTGTATTTCTATTATGTCTGTTGTAATAATTCCTGTTTCATTGTGAATTTGATATATCTGGTTCCTTTCTCTTTCCTTCTTAAGTAGTCTAGCTAATGGTTTGTCAATCTGTTTATCTTGTCAAAGAACCTACTTTTGCTTTTATTTATTTTCTGTGTCGCTTGTTTATTTTCTATTTTATTTATTTCTGCTCTAACCTTTATTATTTCTTTCTCCTGGCATTTTTTTGGGGGGTGAGCTTTGTTGTTGTTTTTCCAGTTCCCTGAGGCATGATGTTAGATTGTCCATTTACCACCTTTCCATCTTTTTCTTCTGCATACTAATTGTTATGAACTTCCCTCTTATGACTGCTTTTGCAGTATCCCATAGATTATGGAAACTCATGCACTCATTATCATTTGTTTCCATGAGTCTTTTGATTTCAGTCTTAATCTCTTTGGTAGTCATGAAGTCATTCAGATGTAGATTATTTAATTTCCATGTATTTGTGTATTTTAGAGGGTTTTCCCTGAAACTGATACCAAGTTTAATTCCATCATGGTCAGATAAGATGCTGGATATAGTTTATATGCCTTTGAATCTGTCAAGGCTGGTTTCATGCCCTATCATGAGGTCAGTCTTTGGGAAGGTACCATGCAGGGCGGTGAGGAAAATATATATTTTGTGAGTTTTGAGTGGAAAGTTCTATAGATGTCTGTCAAGTCAGATTTATGGTATCGTTTAGGTCCTGAATCTCTTTGCTTATTTTTGTCTTGTTCTATCTAAAGGAGATAATGGGGTGGTGAGATCCCAACAATTAGTGTGTTACAGTCTGTCTCTCCTTTTAGATCTAGCAGTCTTTCCTTCACATATTTGGGTGCTCCTGAATTAGGTGCATAGATAATTTATAAGCATTATATCTTCTTGATGAATTAGCACTCTTACTATTATGTAATGCCCTTTGTTTCTTCTTACAATTTTGTCTTAAAGCCTATCTTGTCTGAAATCAGTATCATGACTCCTGCTCTTTTTTGGTTTCCATTTGCAGGGAGTATCTTTTTCCAGCCCTTCATTTTAGTCTATGTGTGTCTTTATCCATGAGATGGGTTTCTTGTAGGCAGCAGATGGAGGGTTTCTGTTTTTTAATCCATTCAGCCAGTCTGTGTCTCTTGATTGGAAAATTTAAACCATTAACAGTCAATGTTATTATTGATATTTCTGGACTTGTCCCTACTGTTAAGTTGGCCATGTTCTTTTTGTTGTTGTTGTTGTTGTTGTTGTTCTCTTATTTCTGTCTGTCTGGCTTTAGTTTTCTTGTTATAGCACTCCCTTCAGAACTTCTTGAAGAGCTGGTCTGGAGTTGGTAAATTCTTTCAGGTTTTGTTTATCCAAGAATTTTTTTTTTATCTTTTCTTCCCATATGAATGCTAATCTTGTTTGGTATAGTAATCTTGGTTGAAATTGTTTTCAGTTTCACACTTTGAATATATATCCCCGTTCTCTTCTTGCTTGCATTTTTTTTTTTTTTTGAAGAGGTTTTTGCTGTAGGGTGCGTGCGCTCGCCAGAAAGACAGAGAGAGACAGAGGGATAGAAAGTGAGCAATCATCCCCCAGAGCGGATGGCCACACCGCAATCCCTTCTCCCCCATTCTCCTCTTGGGATCTTGGGCACACACACACATGCACCAGGTGTGAGTTTAAGCCACCAGGTCCGGGACTTGAACCATGGTCGTCTACATGGGAGTTCAGCAACATAGCCATTACCTTAACTGCTGGTCCCTTGCTTGCATAGTTTTTGACGAGAGGTCTGGTGTTAGCCTGATAGGATAACCTTTGTGAGTAACTTGATGTAACTGTAAGTAACTCTTGCCAATTTTAGTATCTTGTCTTTATCTGTGGTTTTGGCCAAGCAGGCCATTATATATTAAACAATGAAGTGATAATTTTGTGTATATTCCATAACTTAAAATAGAGTCTCTTAGGTGAGAAAGAAACTAGACCTAAAATTTTTAAGTAGTGGGACTTTATCGTGTCATATTAAATAGCTAGGATGTATGTAAATGGAGAAGTAGAGCAAAAATAATTAAATCAGAGGAGAACTTACAGGCTGAGGAAAGGAAGAAATATCAACGATGTATTAGGAAGATTTCAAGGTGACAAATTTGCCTGATCTTTTCTCTCAGTATATGATGTATAGTCTCATAGTCTCATTCTCTAATTTATGTATTATTTGAACTGTTATGTTTTTTATTAAACTTGTTATGTAAATGAACCAAGGAATCTCATGTCAAAGAAATTAATGAAAAATATCTGTTATGTACAAGGCATTGTTTATGGTGTTCAGGATATTCAGGAGAAATATTGGGAAGGCAGTCTGTAATTGAATACCAAATGTATAGCACAGAATTATTATAGGCATTCAGAATTTGGGGATGAGCCTGTCATTTTGGAATAAATTTAGCATGGCCTTAACATTTATGAAATTATGATTAACTATGCATTCTATAACTTTGGTGTTACATAGTGGCCAATAAAAACCTTCAAACAGGTATTATCTTTGATACCTTTTTCCAGATTTGTAAGAGAGAATTTGTCTGGAATACTACTTGGTAGTATCAAGAATCACCCAAAATACTTTTTGGAGCAAAATCAAGGATAATTATATTTATCTTCTCTCCCACTCTTCCAATATGCTTTAATATATTTACTTCATACCTAACTATAATGAAAATAATGCTTCACCACTGAAAAATCTTTCACCTGGGATGAGTTCCGTTCCTTTAGTCATCTATAAATACACATTGTGAAAGAAACTATGGAATGTTTGTGAAGATCAGTGTAATAGTATGTGTAAAATATACTTCTTGAATGGGAGCTGCTGTCATCATCATCATCATTACCATTTCTATAGCTGCAGCGTCTACTCCAACTGCTACTATTGCTATTATAGTTGACCCTTGAATAATACAGGTTTAAATTACATAGGTCTACTTATACAGTATTTACTGGAGTTTTTTCAATAAATACTGTAACATTATTTTCTCTAGCTTTTTTATTGTTAGAATATAATATATAATACATATAGCATACAAAATATATATAAATCAACTCTGTTATCAGTAAGGCTTCTAGTCAATAATAGGATATTGGTAGTTAAGGTTTTGGGAATTAAAAGTTACATGCAGATTTTTTTTACTGCATTGGAGGAGTGTTGGCACCTCAAACCTCAGCTTTGTTCAAGGGTAACCTGTGGTTTTCACTTCATTCTTGATTGATTGATTTTAACATGTTGCATCTTCATTTACCTACTTCCTACTTACCTATGTGTCACTACTATATACTAGTCTTAAACTGTAAGTTCAGTAGAGTAATTATCTCCACATTTATTATTGTATATTACAGTACATGGTTAGTTTTAATTATAAGAATGTCTTTGGGGCCAATTCTTAGCCTATTGGTTAAGGCAGCTGGATGTTACATTATGCAGTTCGAGTCCAACCTGGCAGCTTGAGAAACACATTGATGCATGCATGTGTGTGCCCCAAATTCTGAGGGGAGGAAGAGAAATGGAGGAGAAGGGATTACAGTGTGACCATTCCCCATGAGTGTGGGAGCACTTTCTCACTTTCATTCTGTCTTACCCCCTTACCCCCAGCAAGTGCACTTTGTCCTCTGGCAGATTAAAAAAAAAGTCTTTTGACAATAATGAAAATGACAATGCTGTTAGCAATGTTTTTTTTCTCTTCATGGTTTGTTGTCATAGTTAAAAAATATATACTTTTATACATATTAGAGAACATTTTTTAAAAATCGAGAAAATTGATAGTCACGTAATTGGTACTGGTGATTGATCCTCAAACTTTAAGTTGAAGAAGTTTGTGCTGATTTTTTTCAGCAGTCTTACTTCCTCAGTTGAAGTGACTGTAGAGCTAAGTCAGTATTGGTGGGTAGAATGTCTTCCAATTCTTTTGGAAGAACTTAACTATAACCCAGAGGAAAATATTGAGTGGTGAGAAGAGTCATGATGCATTTTTGCATAGAAAAAACATAGAAAAATATGTCATGACTTTTCCAACAACCCAATAATTGGTCAGTGAGCTATAACCCTCGCTCTTAGAAATATCAGTATGAAAAGTGGGTGCCTCCCATGAATATGTTGGGCAGGGTCAGTGATCCTTAAAATTAGTAGAATTCCCATATAGATTCTAGTGGTCAAAATATACTTCCTTAGAAATGAATGGAGGGAAGCTTTAAATTGCTAGAGAAGAGACTTAATAAGTGTACCCAAAGCATCAATAATTTTTAATTTTGAAATGATATTCTAACCAATCCAATCATTCCTATTCCCCTATAAATAAACAAAGTCTAAATTAGTATGAAACCAATTTGTGTTTGTTTATGTGTGCTTTGGAATTAGCCATTTATTTTCAACAGATTGGGTTTTGATTTGAAAATAATTTCTGGGGGTCTAGCTGGAAGAGAATAATTTTCCAAGGATTACCATTCAGCTGATGAAGCTCCACTGGACTAGAAATTCTCTAAATTTATTTTTACAGGTTAAGAACTCAAGCTATATTTAAGTCAAGAGAACTGGTTGCTGACAAAGAACTTGCTAAACCCCGAGAGCTCAATGTGGATATGAATGGTAGTGACTCTGGACCAAGGTAAACCTGAGGACCGAGTAAAAGCAGAATATTAAGGATATAGATATTTAGAATGTATTCAGTATAAATTTATAGTTCTATATTGACTAACACAGTTTTCTGACTATATCAGTAAATATAGTCTCATTATAAAATATTGAAAAATATAAGGAAGAAAATTAAAATCATTCATAATTCTACTACTCAGAGACAGTCCTTTTCTCCTATTTTTGATATCATATTTTATATTGAGTAGTAGATATTATGCTTATATAGAATTTTATTGTTACTTTTTAAAATTTTTAAATGTATTATACTCATTCAGTGTATATCATTACAGCATACAAAATTAATTTTCCCGTCCACAATACACTGAATGTTGGCCTAATCAAAGATATTACCATACCTATTATCTTCAACAGATATTTTCCATTTTGTGTTTCTTAACTGCTTTGCTTCTTTTTTCCCCTCTTTACTTCTTTCTTTTCTCTCCCTCTCACCCTCTGCCATTTCTTAACCTCCTCCCACGCTGCTGCTGGTGTCTACAGTTGTTCTCCATGCCTTTGTACTGTCCAATATTTCACTTTCTGCCATAGAGTCCAGAGCGGGAACACATAATGCCTCTCTTTCACTGTCGGGGGTTGCTTCACTTAGCAGTAACTCTTCTGTATTTGTCCACTTTGAATTAAATGCCAGGGTCTCATTGTTTTTTATGGCTGAGTAGTAGTCTATAGTATATGTGTTCCACACTTTTTCAATCCATTCATCTGTTCTTGGACATTTGGATTGGTTCTATGTCTTAGCAATTGTGAATAGTGCTACAATACATATGGATGTGCAAATGTTTTTCCGACTGATGTTTTCCTATCTTTTGGGTAGATAGCCAGGAGTGGAATTGTTGGATCATATAGTAGGTCTTTGAGGACCTTTCATATTGTTCTCCACAGTGGCTGTACTAATTTAATTCCTGCCAACAGTGGAGGAGAGTTCCTTTTTCAACACAGCCTCATCAACATTTTTTTTTTTAATTCTTTTTGGTTTTAGAGAGGTTTTAGCTAAAGGGCATGTGCACTCATCAGAAAGACAGAGACAGAGAGACAGAAAGCAAGAAATCACGCCCCCCCCAGGGGGTATGGCCATGCTGTAATCCCTTCTCCTCCATTCTCCTCTGGGGATCTTGGGCACGCACTCACACGCGCCGGTGTGAGTTTAAGCCACCAGGTTCCAGACTTGAACCATGGTCAACTACGTGGAGTCCAGCTGCCCTTTCACCCTTCTCTCGTCCCCTCTTTTTTTTTTTTTTTTTTTTTTAATCTTAGCCATTCTGACTAGGTGGTATCTCATTATAGTTTTGATTTGCCATCTCCCTTGTGATAAGAGATGTTGAGCATTTTTTTCATATGCTTTTTGGCTGTTCCTATGTCTTCCTTAGAGAATTGTCTGTTTAGCTCATTTGCCCATCTTTTAATTGCATTGATTTTTTTTCTTTCTTTTTTTTTTTTAGTAAACTTTTATGAGTTCTCTGTATATCCTGGCTATTAGTCCCTTATCCTAGGTATAGTTTGCAAATGTATTTTCCTTTCTGAGGGTTGTTGATTCACTCTATTGTTCCTTTTTCTGTACAGAAGCTTTTTAACCTAATGTAATCCTACTTGTCTATTTTTCAGATTATTGCCTGTGCTTTGGGAGGTCTTATTCATGAAGTCTTTTCCTATTCCTATGTCTCTTAAGAGTTTCCCCTTTGTTTTCCACTAGTAGTTTTGTAGCTTGAGGTCTTAGGTTCAGATCTTTGCTCCATTTTAAGTTGATTTTTGTTAATGGTGGGAGAGATCCAGTTTCATCTTTCTGCAGCTGGATACCCAGTTTTTCTAGCACCATTTGCTAAAGAGGTTCCCCCCCCCACTGGATTAACTGATGCCCTTTGTTACAAATCAGCTGACTGTACATTTTGGGGTTTATTTCTGTGGTCTTTATTCTGTTCCATTGGTCTATCTGCCTGTTTTTGTGTTAGGACCATGCTGTTTTGAGTATCACAGTTTTGTAATATATTTTGGGGTCAGGAAGTGAAATGCTCCCTACTCCACTCTTGGGCAGAATTGCTTTGGCAATATGGAGTCTTTTATGATTCCAGACAACTTCTATGATTGTTTTTTCTAAATCTATAAAGAGTGTCTCTGATAATATGATTAGGATTGCATTAAATATGTAGATTAGTTTATTGTTACCTTTTTATTGCATGATATTCTCTGGTTATATCTAATATACTTTATGAAAACATACTAATTCATTTTTTAACAAATATTTATTCTGTAGCAGCTATGCCCCAATATTTATCTGTTAGCCTGTCATCAGATAATATAGAGTTTTGCTAAATTATGTTTTGAAGGAGTTTTCTCTGAAATTGAATATTTTATTTCTATGTATTTCCTTAGTATAAATTCCCATAATTGGAATTACTAGTCCAAACTGTATATGAATCCTTTTAAGATTCTTCATTCACATTGCCAAATTGTTTTATATAAAAAATTAGGGGTCAGCAAGTGGCATAGTGGTTAAAGATGCTGGATTCCCACATGGCTGACAGTGGTTCGAGTCCCAGACCTGGTGCCTTGCTGTCACACTTTCCCTTTCTCTCTCTCTTTCTGGTCAAATTAAAAAATAGTAATAACAAGTGAAATTAATTCTTCAAAAAACTTTACATTCCCAAAACAGTTTTTTTAATTGCACTTTTATGTAATTTGTGTATTTGAGGCCATTATTTTCCAACTTTTCTTTGTTATTTTTTGTCTCTTCTTTTAAGACTCTAATTACATGTTTACTAAGCCTGTAGACATTATCCTGTGGGTTCCTGACACTCTGCTAACTTTTTAAAATCTATTCTGTTTTTCTTCTTTTTTTAAAAAAGATGTGATCACACTTTGTCACAGTATCTTCCTGTCTCAACCTCCTGAGTACTTGAGAGTGTAGTTGCCTGCCACCTTGCCTGACTTTTAGGATGAGCCAGGATTTTCATGCCTCATATAATTGAGTAGAAACATACTACTAGCACAAGCCCCTGTGGCTGGGTCTCTTTATTTTTATTTTTTGTTTTAATTCACGCAGTCACCAGAGAGAAAAAGTGAGAAAGCACCTCCCTTATTCCCTGCTCCCACCATAGGAAATGGTCACACAGCAATCGCTTCTCTTCCATTTTTCTACTTTTTAGGTTTTTGGTCAAGCATGCATATGTGCTTGGTGTGTTTTTCAAGCCATTGGATTTGGTACTTGAAGTGCACAGTCAGTCATGTGGAATCCAGCCTCCTTAAGCACTTCGCCACTGGCCAGCCATCTTTTTATTGTACCCCCATCATTCATTATGTAAGCTTTCACTTAATGCCCCTTTAAACTGTAGGATATTTCTGCCCTAACTTATATTTCAGGCCTCCAAGTCCAGAATCAATCTTTTCAACCTTTCTAAGACGTTACACTTCTAATCTTGTCCACAAGAAAACAGATAGATGATGGCATCTTGGCTTTTTACAGCTATGTAAACTTTATTTGCACTTCACTTAATATTAAGTCTATATTCATCCATTTTGTATCAAATGTCAGTGTCTCATTGTTTTTATGGTTGAGTAGTATTCCATAGAGTACATATGCCACAATTTTTCAATCCCCTTGTCTATATTTTTGAACATTTGGGTTGATTCCATGCCCTAGCAATTGTAAATAATGCTGCAATAAACATGGATATCCAAGTGCTTTTCTGACTGAGGGGATTTTCTATCCTTTGGGTAAACACGTAAGAGTGTAATTACTGAGTCATAGGATAGTTCTGTTTGTAGGATTCTGAGAAATCTCTGTATCATTTTCCACAGTGGTTGTACTAATTTGCATTCCCACCAACAGTGTAGGGGAGTTCCCTTGTTGCTGCAGCCTCGCCAGCACTTATCATCATCATCATCATTATTATTATTAATTATTATTTTAGCCATTCTGACTAGGGTTAAATGGTATCTCATTGTGGTTTTGTTTGGCATTTTCCTTATGCCAAGAGATGTAGAGCATGTTTTTTTATGCTTCTTGACCAATCATTATGTCTTCTTTGGTGATTTGTCTGTTCAGCTCATTTTCCCATCTTTTAACTGGATTGATTAAGTTTTTGTGGGTAAGCTGCCTCAGAGCCTTGTATATTCTAGTTATCAGTCCCTTATCTGAGGTATAGTTTGCAAATATATTCTCCCACTCCAAGGGTTGTCTTCTCACTCTAATTGTTTATTTTGCTGTGTAGAAGCTTCTCAACCTAATATAGTCCAGTTTGTCTATTTTTGGAACTATTTCCTGTGCTTTTGGGGTCTTCTTTAAGAAGTCTTTGCCTATTCCAAGGTCTCCAAGAGTTTTCCCTGTGTTTTCCACTAGTATTTTTATGATAGGAGGTTTTATTTTTAGACCCTCAATCCATTTTGAGTTAAGTTTTGTTAGTGTTGAGAGAGAAGGGTCCACTTTCATTCTTCTACAGGTTGATATCCAATTTTCCCAGCACCATTTGCTGAAAAGACCTTTTTTTTCTTTTTCCCACTAAATTGTTTTGTGCCCTTTGTCAGTGATCAGTTGGCTGTATGTTTTGGGGTTTATCTGGGGATTCTCAATTCTGTTCCCTTGGTCTACCTGTCTGTTTCTGTACCAATATCATTGACTGTTTTAATTATTACAGCTTTGTAATTTGTTTTGAGGTCAGGAAGTGAGAAGCCTCCTACTTTATTCCCCTTGCACAATATTGTTTTGGTGAAACGGAGCCTTTTATGAGTCCAGACAATTTTTTTTCTATTTTTGTGAAGAATATCTCTGATATTTTGATTGGAATTGCATTCAATATGTAGATTAATTTGGGTACGATTGCATCTTGATTATATTAATTCTTCCAATCTTGGAACATGGAATGTTTTCCCACTTCTTTGTATCATTTTTAATTTCTTTGTCTGGTATTTCATAGTTTTCCTTGTAGAGATCTTTGACATGTTTGGTAAGGTTTATTCCTAGATATCTTAGTGGCTTTGTGGTTATTGTAAATGGGATTGCTTTCTTCAGTTCTGTCTCAGTTTGACTATTATTGGTGTATAAAAATGCTATAGATTTTTGTATGTTGATTTTATATCCTGCCACTTTACTATATTCATTTATTTCTTCAAAAATTATTTTTATTCTTCTGGATTTTCTATGTATAGAAATGTATGTATAGCATCATATCATCTGCAAAGAGAGATAATTTCACTTCTTTTCCTATTTGGATGCCTTTCATTAGACTCTATTGCCTGATTGCATTGGCTAGAACTTCTAGCACTATGTTAAAAAAGAGTGGAGAGAGTGGGCAACCTTATCTTGTTCCAGATTTTAATGGAATAGCTTTTCCCCATTCAATATGATGTTAGCTATGGATTTTTCATAGATGACTTTTATTGTGTTTAGGAATGTCCCTTCTATGCCTATTTTGCAGAGGATCTTAATCATGAAGAGATGTTGTATTTTATCAAATGCTTTTTCTGCATTGATTAATATGATCATATAGTTTTTATCTTTCCTTTTGTTAATGTTATGTGTTGCATTTTTTGTTTTGTGTATGGTGAAGCATCCTTGCATCCCTGGAATAAAGCCTACTTGGTCATGGTGTGTAATCTTTCTAATATGTTGTTGAATATGATTTGCTAGTATCTTATTGAGAATTTTTGCATCTGTATTCATCAGAGATATTGGCCTGAAGTTTTCATTTTTTGTCATGTCCTTGTCTGGTTTTGGAATTAAGATGATGGAGGCTTCATAGAATTAATTTGGGAGGGTTCCTTCTTTTTGAATCTTTAGAAATAATTTGAGGAGAATTGGGGTTAGTTCTTCTTTAAAAGTTTTGCAGAATTCAGTAGTAAACCCATTGGGACCTGGGATCTTCTTTGTTAGGAGACTATTTATTACTGATTTAATCTCATTGCCTGTTATGGGTCTATTCAAACTTTCTATTTCTTTCTGATTCAATCTTGGTAAATTTTATGTGTCCAGAAATTCATTCATCTAAGTTTTCTTGTTTGTTGGTGTATAATCACTCACAGTGTTCTCTGATGATATTTTGTATATTTCTATTATGTCTGTTGTAATGTTTCCTTGCTGATTTCATTTATCAGGTTCCTTTCCCTGTTCTTCTTGATGAATCTAGCTAACAGTGTGTCAATTTTGTTTATCTTCTCGAAGAAACAGCTTTTGGTTTCATTTATTTTCTGTAGAGTTCTTTTATTCTCTATTTTATTTATTTCTGCTCGAATCTTTATTATTTCTTTTCTCCTGGAAGTTTTTTTGGGTTTTGTTGTTGTTGATGTTGTTTTTCCAGTTTGCTAAGTTGTGTTGTTAGATTGTTTATTTGCCACTTTTCTGCTTTGTCCTTATAGGTGCTAATTGTTATGAACTTCCCTCTTATGACTGTTTTTGTTTTGTGCCAGAGGTTATAAACACTTGTTTGTTATCATTGGCGTCTATGAACCTTTTGATTTTAGTCTTAATTTTTTCTGTAGCTGTAAAGTCATTCAGCAGTAGGATTTTTTGTTTCCCTGTGTTTGTGTATTTTTGAGGACTTTTTCTATTGATTTCAAGTTGTTTCCATCGTGGTGGGAAAAGATGCTAGATAAAGTTTCTATACTTCTGAATTTATAAAGGCTTGTTTTGTACTCTACCATGTAGTCAGTCTTTTAAAATATTCCAGGTAGGGGTGAGAAAAATGTATATTTTGTGGTAGTTGGATGAAATACTCTGTAGGTATCTGTCAAATCCATCTCACATGTGGTATCATTTAGGTATTATATCTCTTTATTTATTTTTTGTCTAGATGATCTGTCCAGTGAAGACAGTGGAATTTTGAGATTTCCTACAATTATTGTATTGCAGTCTATCTCTCCTGTGAGATCAAACAGTCTCACTTTGCTGTATTTAGGTGCTCCCATGTTTGGTGCATAGATATATACAAGTGTCATATCTTCTTGGTGAACAGGCCTTTTTAGTACCATAGGGTATCCTTCTTTGTCTCTTCTTATATCTTTCATCCTAAAAGTCTTTTTTTGTCTGATACCAGTATCTTCAGCCTTTTTTTGGTTTCCATTTGCATGGAATATCTTTTTCACCCCTTCACTTTCAGTTTATTTATGTCTTTATCAGTGAGGTGTGTTTACTGTAAATAGTATATAGAGGACTTCTGTTTTTGTTTCCATTCAACCAGTCTCTGTCTTTTAATGGGAGAATTTAATCCATTAACTTTCAACATTATTATTGATATTTTCAGACTTATTCCTGTCATTTCGTTAGCCATTTTCTCAGTTGTTTTTTGTTTGTTTGTTTGTTTGTTTTTAGAGAGAGGTTTTTGCTACTGGGCTTTTGTTAAAGGACATGTGCGCTCACCAGAAAGACAGAGACAGAAAGACAGAAAGCAAGAAATCACTTGGATGGCCACACCACAATCCCTTCTCCTCCATTCTCCCCTCAGGATCTTGGGCATGCACTCACACGCGCCCAGTGTGAGTTTAAGCCACCGGGTCCAGGAACTGCAGTCGACTACATGGGAGTCCAGCAACGTAGCCATTACGCCAACTACTGGTCCCTCTCAGATGTTTTTTGTTCTCTTGTTTCTGTTTGTCTCTCTTTAGTTATCCTGATATAGTAATCCCTCAGTACTTCCTGTATGGCTGGTTTAGCATTGGTAAATTCTTTCTCTTTTTGTTTGTCTGAGAATAGTTTTATTTGTTCTTCCCATTTAAAGTATAATTTTGCTGGACACAGTATTCTTGGTTGAAATTGTTTATCATTTAATGTTTTGAATACGCCTTCCCATTCTTTCTTTGCCTGCATTGTTTCAGTTGAGAGGTCTGATGTTAGCCTAATGGAATAACTTTTATAAGTCACTTGATGTTTCTCTCTTCCCATTTTTAGAATATTGTCTTCACCTTGATTTTTACTGATCTGTCTATGATGTGTTGGAGGGTAGGGGATCTTTTTGTGTTGATTCTATTTGGGGTCCTTTTTATTTCTTGGGTTTGAATTTCTCTCTGTTTCTCTATATTTGGAAAATTTTTCAGATAGTATTTCATGAAACAGATTTTCCATGCCTTTAGCAGATTCTTCACCTTCTGGAATACCCATTAAATGGAAAATTGAGCATTTCATGGTGTCTAGTATTCCCCATATGTTGTCCTCATTATTTTCTTTTGTTTGTTTTTTTTTTAATTCTTCTCTGTAGTTTGGTCTATGTTGGAGACTTTGTCTTCAAGATCAGAAATTCTTTCTTCCGCATGGTCCAATTGTTAACGGATGGATAAGTGTTGAGCTGCGTTGTGAAATCCTTGGTTCTTTGGGTCCAGATCACTAAAATTAGAGATCTGTCCCTAAGCGCAAAATGAAATTGCAACCACGAATGAAGCAGAAAAGAAAGTTTAATACAAAAGAAAGGAAAGGAAAGAAAGGAAGTACACCCAAAATGTTGTTGGGCGGGCAGATTGCCAAGTGGCAACTGCATTAGATACTGGTCAACCGTTATTCTTATTACTAGAGGTCATGAATATTCATTAGTGGGCGGCCCCCTTACGCTGCCTATGTTCTTCCTTTAAATTTGAATCCACACGTTCTCTCCTGCACCTGCGCACCTTCCTCACAGGCAAAGTGAGGAATTTGGTCACCTAATTACGTTCGCCCAGTGCGAGTCAGGTTGCCTCAATTAGATTGCCCAATTAGTCTATCGTATTAATGACCAAATGCTTGCTTGGGTCCTTTTGGCAAAAGAAAATTTACGAACTATCCCTGTATGCTTCCCTCAAGCCTCAAGGAATTAATATGGCAAATTGCCTCACCCTCCTGGCACCTGAAGCTAGGTGAGCCTTTCGCTTTTCTCTTAGGGCTGCCCGCTCATGGCTAACTAACTGCTTACTACACAATCTGCTGTTAGTGCTTTCTGGGGACATTTTAATTTCTTGTATTATATTCTTCATTTCCAGAAGTTCTGTTTGATTCTTTTATAGGGTGTCCATTTCTTTATGAAATTCATCTTTCATGTCCTGAAATTATTTTCTCATTTATTGGAGCCAGTTGTCTGTTTTCTCTTGCATCTCATTGAGTTTTGTCACTATGGATATTTGGAATTTCTTTTCTGACATTTCTGTGAATTTCTCTGTGTTGTTCATTGTTGGTGAAGTGCTATTGTGCTCATATGAAAGAGAGTAACTCCCTGGTTTTCTCATATTTCTTCACGATCTGCCCTGGTTTTTGGTCATCTGATGCAGTATTCACTTTTTCCTATTTATTAGAGTAGGTTCTGTTGTATTAAAAGAGGAAATTTCACCCTTAGTTCCCAGGTGTGTTCCTGTTGAGGATTGTGTGTCCCAGATCAGAGCAGTTATGGGTAACTTAAGGTGTTTGGCTCCTCTACCAAACTTTTAGCTCTTCAGGTGGTAGCAAGCTGAGGAAATATAATTTAGTGAAGAGGATCAAGTCATGCACTGTGCTGAGTGCAGCACATGGAATGGTGTGCCGAAAGTTCCAAAGTTACTCTAAGGGCCTAGGGGTTCACTCATGAGAGGAGGCCCACTGAGACCAAGCTGGAATTTCCTGGTGGGCAGGGTGAGCCCAGACTGCCAGAGCGCTGGGCTGTGGGTGATGGAGTCAATGTGTATCCTTTTAAGCTTTTTTTATGGTTATAGGTAAATCAAATGGAACAACTTTTTTTTTCTTTTTTTTTTTCCTAACAGTTTTTAATGGTTATTTATCAGGATTTTAGATAAAGAACTGAAGTAAGTAGGATAAACATCCCCTAAAGGTAACCATGTTGTAATCCCTGGCACCTCTGAATGTACTATCTTACATGACAAAGAGACTTTACAGATATTATCAATTGAATTGGCCTTTAGATGGAGAGATAATCCTGGATTATTGGGATGGGCCCAATCTAATTACACATGTCCTTGAATTTGAAAAACCTTTTCTCACTGGGTCAGAGAGATAAGACAGAGGGATGAGGAGAGTTGAGTGTGTTAGTGACTTAAACTGTTGCAGGCTTTGAAGATGAAGGAAGCAACTTATAAACTAAGGAGTACAAATAGCCTCTGTACTCTGGCAACAGTTCTCAGCTGACAGCTACAAAGAAATAGGGATCTTGGTTTTAGTATATTGTTATGTTGCTAAACACAAATATCTAAGACTGGGTAATTATAAAGAACAGACATGTATTCGATTGAATCCTGGTGATTACAAAGTCCAAAGCATGGGGCCAGCATCTGGCTAGCCTCTGCTCCTATGTCACAATATGGCTAAGAGAAGCAAAGAGTAAGGCAGGTCATGCAAAGAGAGACAATTACCTGTGGGCAAGCATCTTACTTTTATTATAATCCCCTCTCATATGAACTAAACCATTCCTGAGAGCAAGAATTTCCTCCCTCTTTAATCTATTCATGGGAGTAGTGCTCTCATCATCCAATCACTGTGCACTAGGCCCAACCTCCTAAAGTTCCTACCACCTCTCAAAACCATTTTATTTGGGACCAAGCTTCTAACTCATGAAAAACTATATTCAAACTGTAGCATAAGTCCTCCAAGTGCAAGGAACTGAAGTCTGCCAATACCCTAGATGAGCAAGGAAATAATTCTTCTCCTAGAGCCTCTAGAAGAGAATACAGTCTTGTGCATACCTTGATGTTAGCCTAGTAAGACCCGTGTCGCAGTTCTGAGCTACAAAACTATAGAACAATAAATGTGTGTTGAAAAAGCCACTAAGTTTGTGGTCATTTTTTTAGCAGCAACAGCCAGAAAAGTAATAGAAATGCTAACCTTTTCATTACAATAATTATAATTATTTATTATAATTTTATAATATTCCATTTTTTACATGTTTATCCAGTACTTCTATTGTTGGACATGCAAGTTGTTTCAGATTTTTTTTGCCACTATGAACAATGTCATAATAAGCATGACTATACATATATTCATATATTCCTGTACTATTTTTTAGGATAAATTCTCAAAAGTGAAATTGCTAGGTAAGAGGTTGTTTATTTATTTACTTTGAGTACAAGATTTATTGAGGGGGATAGATACATTCCACAGACAGACTGGCCATTGCCAAGGGATATTATTTTTCCAGATGGATATTTTGACATAACTTATGATTATAAATTATAATATACTATGTCAATTTTTTCCCCAAAAGGTCATGGCAATTTATTATCACTTTTATTACTGTTGGTCAGGTAAGTATAGTACATGCATTGCATCTAGTACTCTAGTTGAAGAGATGGACACACCAGAAGGTATAGAGGCATCTGGACATACATGCCCTAAACTTAAATAACTTTGACAAAAATAAAGTAAGTCTACACTATTCCCCAAAAAAGTATTTCCTGGACTAGCAAGTGATGTGCTGGTTAAGGTGACTGCATCCCACATGGCTGATTGTTTATTCCTTGTCCTGGGCCATGCCCAAAATCCTGAAAGGGAGAAATAAAGGAGAAGAGATTGTGGTGTGGCCATTCCCTGTTGGGGTGTGTGTTTTCACCTTCTCTGTCTCTCTTTGACTCTGACTCTGTCTCTTTTCAATGAGCTCACATGTCCTGTGGCTAAATTAGGAAGGGAAAAAAATCCTAATATGCCTCTGATAAGACCATAGACCTTTCAGAATTTTATTATATATTATTACTGTTTGAAGATACTCTGACAACTGTTTCCACAGTCTAATAGTCATCGGAGAGGAAAAAATTCTCATAAGTAGCCCTAAATTATTTAATATGAGATTAAAAGAAGTAAAGACAATGAATTCAACCTTCCTTCAATTGAGTTGGCTATGGGAATGATATTTCATCTAACCTTAGGAAAAAGTAGAGGTCGATGTGAAGAAACACTGCAGCCTTAATCAGCTTTTGTAGAATTACTAAAACAAAAATGCCTGCTGATAGGAGAAAATATAATAAAGAATTGTTGGGAGAATGACCCTCTTTCTACCTTGTAGATCTTTGACTTTAACAGTAAAACTCCCTAGATAAAGTTTAATTTTAAGCTAAGTTTTATTTATTTGGAAATTTAAATTATTTTAGTATTAAAAATACTCTCTGTCTTTAAAATATTAAACTTACTCAAGTGAGGCACTAAGAATTTGGAACTAAAATAAATGAGATAATGAGAAAGTGAAAAACATATTTTTTATAATTAACAGCTCATTTTAAGTTAATTATATACAATTACCGAAATCTAATTGCAATTTATTTTCTATTATCTGTGGGAAGAATCACAGGCAAGGGAGCTTATATTGCTGCCTTTCTGCATAAATGCTATAGAATGAAAATAAATAATATGTGAGACCTTAATGACAAATAAGAGCAAATTGCAGGGTACAGCTGAGCCAAACCATTGGAAAATAATTATCACATGAAAGATGGTAATGACTTTAAAAGTCACAAGCAACTCAGATGGTTTATAGGTCCTCTGGTTTGTTTTTTAGTTTATTTAATGTTTGTTTTGGCTATGCAAAGATGACCCTTAGAAAGTAATAGTTTTATAATTCTTTTTTTAAAGAATTATTTTATTTTCCTTTATTTATTTATTCACTTTTTTTGTGTTTTAATTTGACCAGAGAGGGACAGAGTAAGAGAGTGAAAGAGCAAGAACAAGAAAGCAAGTCACCAGGTCTGGGACTTGAACCATGGTCAGCCATGTGGGAATGCAGCACCCTCAGCCACCACACCTACTGGCCCCAATAATTCTTCAGATTCCTAAAAATCTAACTGTTTTTATACTTTCATATAATACTGAGAAATTAAACAAAAAATTTTATCACACATTAGGTAGAAAAGATCTGCTCAATATTGTAGGAGTTGTAGAAGAAGTCACTACCTTCAAGTACTGTAATTATAAACTAAAGTAAGATCCAAATATTTGTCATCTATACAACAGATACAGGCTATAAAAAAAAAGTACAAATAAAAGATTACTTCAGGTAAGTCCTAAAAGAGAGGGTAGAATTTTGATAGGCCAAGGCAAGGATAGGGCCTACACTTCTTGAGCCAGACAAACATACACACACTCACATGCACTTTAGGTAGAAGGCAAAGTAGAAGTAGTATGAGTAAAGTAAGGAAATCACACAGCATATATTGAAAATAGCAATAGGTATGTTTTAGTTTGACTAGAAGAATAAGGGAAAATAAAGATTAAGTTAGTAAATTATGTTAGGTTATGAAAAGATTTCATTGTCAGACCTAAGGTGTTGGACCTCTGTGATCGAAAGAATAAAAAAGACAAGGAAAGAAACTAATTTTGTTATGTAATTTTATTGTAGTGACCATTAGGATAATTGTCAAAAATGCCAGATTTTAGACTTTTAGATAATTTGCTATGTAGCTATAATATAATGTTATGCACTTCAGTACTCTGCCTATAAATGAGAGTTAAACTGAATTTTTCGCTGAGTTTCTTCTAGCTCTAACAATTTATAATTTTTAAATGGATGATATTTCCAATAGATTAACAGAAATTTGGGTCTCCAAAGAGAAACTGAAATTAGGAATTTAGATATGACAGACATTGGCACTGCGGGGTGGAACCTATGATCATGGATATTTCTAAAAGTTTAGAGAGAGAAGAGAAACAGTAAGCAAAACCTTAGGGAGTACCTATGTGTGAGAATCTGGAAGATGTAAGGAGAGAGACAGTGTAAAACCCTGACCAAGAAGCAGGCTGGAGCAGTGCCATGGAAACAAAGGAGGAACAGCAGAAATGATGCCCTGAGAAAAACTGGTTTGGGATAGGAATGGCCTCAACATTTTTATAGTCCCAAGTAAGTGACCAGTGCAGGAAGATATTATACCAAGTGAAAAATTGATAGGATATATTTCTAGAAAAGATGTGGGATCAATTCTTATCACCTCAGAACCTCTCAATTTTCTATTCTGGCTTCTCTCCCTTTTTTGTACCTAGACTCAATGTCTTCTTTCTTTCTACCCATTCTGCTTGTGTGACTTCCTCTAGGTTCTTGGCTTATATGTATGATCCATATCCTATGACTCTCAAAGTTATCTTTACAGGCTTGACCTTTCCCCCATTCATCAAACCCTGGGTCTGTCCATCTACATATGTCCACTAGACTGTCTCAAAGATGTTTCACACAAGACAGTGCTAAACAGAAATGTTGTTTCTCTTTTATACTACCCAGTCCCTAGTCCAAATGCACAACATCTTGGTCTTGGTAAATATTTCTGGTTGCTCCAGCACAAACAAACAAACAAACAAAACAAACAAAAAGAAAACTTTGATTTCTCTTCTAACTTTTCTCTCCCAACCAATCTGTAAGGATGTTCTTTTATTTTTAATCTACTTTTTAAAATGTGTCTTTTGAAGCTTTAAATTTAGATCTTTGATCCAGTTTTGAGTTTTTTGTTAATGGTGAGATGTAGGGGTCCAGTTTCATTTTTCTGCAGGTAGATAACCAGTTCTTCCAGCACAATTTTCCAAATAGACTTTCTTTTCCCCACTAGATTGTCTTGTGCCCTTTGTAAAAAAATCAGTGGGCTGCATATTTTGCAGTTCATTACTGAATTCTCTATTCTGTTGCATTGGTCTACATGTCTATTTTTCTGTGCCAGTACCATGCTGTTCTAATTATCACAGCTTTGTAATATGTTTTAAAGTCAGGGAGAGTGATGCCACCTACTTTGTTATTTTTGCACAGTATTGCCTTGGTGATACAGGCCTTTTGTGAACCCAGACAAATTTTATAATTGTTGTTTATTTCTGTGAAATATGTCACCAATGGGGAGCACCAGTTAGTGTAATGGCTATGTCACTGGACTCCCATGTTGTTGACTATGGTTTGAGTCTCGGACCCGGTGGCTTAAAATCACACCAGGCACGTATCGTGCGTGCCCAAGATCCCAAGAGGAGAATGGAGGAGAAGGGATTGCAGCATGGCCATCCACCCTGGGGAGTGATTTCTCACTTTCTATCTCTTGGTCTCTCTCTGTCTTTCTGGCGAACGCACGCACCCTATAGCAAAAACCTCTCCAAAAAAAGAAAAGAAAAGAAAGTTGTCACCAGTAATTTAATTGGGATTACATTGAATTTGTAAGTTGGAGGAGAGAATTGAAATTTTAATTTTATTGATTCTTCCATTCCAGAAACATGGAATGTCTTTCCACTTTTGTAAATACTCTTCCCACCTAGTCCAAACTATCACCATTTCTTACCTGAACTTCTTCAGAGATTTCTTAAGTTCCCTACCTTCTCTCTATTCTTATTTCTGCAGCCCACTTTTCACAGTAACTGGAAAGATCATTTAAAAATAGCAATCTGTTTTCTTGCCTAAATATTCTTCATTCTTGTAGAATAAAATCTAAACTTGATTTAGAGTTTCTTATGTGATCTGGCTTCTAACTTATATTTTCTTATACCATTCTCTTTCTCAACTTGTTAATGTTTCCTACCCCAATTTTGTTTAGAATTCATACTTCTTACTATGACCTTTAGGGTCTTATGTGACCTATCTTAAGTTTACACTTTTTTTCACTTGATATTCAGTGTTCCAGTGTAATTGGCCTTCTTTCAGTTTCTAGTGCATGTGGCATTGCATAACACTCTTAATTTTGTTCTACTTATATTACCTCCTTAGATTAGAGCTTAAAATGTCATCTGGGTCAGCAGGTGATCGGGTGGTTAAGTTGCTGGACTCTTGACATGGCTGACCTTAGTTCGAGTACCAGCTATACTGTGGGAATATATTGATGAATTAAATGGAAGAATCTTGCTAATATTTTAATAGTAAAAAGCTGATAATAGATTCTCTTACAATTATTATACTTAATAGTACTCTGTTGCTTTATGTTATATTTTAGTCCTAACTGCCAGTACTTTATCTAGAAGCCTGTTGCCATTTTTGTATTATGTGAAATTTTGTCCCCAAAGTCCTGAGAGAAGAATGGAGGAGAAGGGATTATAATATGGCCTGTAATCACCCCATTGGCGGGGGGTGGGTGTGATTTCTTGCTTTCTGTCTCTCTCTGTGTCTCTGGCAAACACAGGCATCCTATTACAAAAAATATCTCTGTAAAAAAAAAAAAAAAAACAACTCATAGGTAGTGACATATACAGATTGAAAGTAAAGGTTGGAAAAAGCCATTTTATGAGAGTGGCAACCAAAAAGAAAAGGCTGGAGTCGTGATACTGATATCCAACAAAACAGATTTCAAACTAAAATCAATCAAAAGAAACAGAGAAGGTCACTACATAGTATTAAAGGTTTTAATTCAACAGGAAGATGTAACTATTATAAATATTTATGCGTCCAACAGCAGAGTACCCAAATACATTAAAAAAAAAAAAAATACAACTACTAGACCTGAAGATGGAGATAGACTGTGACACGTTAATTGTTAGGGATTTCAACATCTTACTCTCATCATCAAGCAGGTCATCTACATAAAAAATAAAAAGACAGTGGAGCTAAGTGGTACTATAGATCAAGTGGACCTTAGAGGCATTTATGAAACATTTCACTCAACAACTATAAAATACACATTGTTTCTCAACCCTACATGGAAAATTTTGAAAATTGACCACATAATAGGCCACAAAAGAAATCCTTAAAATTTTAAAAGAATGGAAATTATGTCTAACATCTTTTTTCAAACACAGTAGAGTTAAAACTTGGAATCAACAACGAAAGGGGATTTTGAAAACACAAAAGTACATGGAAACTAAACAGTTTACTCCTAAGCAACTCTGAAACTACTGAAGAAATTAAGAATGAAAATTTAAAATGTCTCACAACAATGAGAGTGAAAATACAACTTTCCAGAATTCATGAGATACCACAGCATTAAGAGGGAAGTTTGTAGTAATTAGCACTCTCAAGAAAAATATAGGGCCCCAAAGTCTAAACGTAATGGCTATGTCGCTGGACTCCCACGTAGTCGACCGCGGTTCGCGTCTCGGACCCGGTGGCTTAAATCTCATGCCCAGCACGTGGGCGTGCGTGCCCAAGATCCCAAGAGGAGAATGGAGGAGAAGGGATTGCGGCGTGACCATCCCCCCTGGGGGGTGATTTCTCGCTTTCTGTCTCTATGTCTCTGTCTGTCTGGCGAGCGCACGCGCCCTATAGCGAAAAAAAAAAAAAAAAAAAACCTCTCCAAAAAAAGAAAAAAGAAAAATATAGAAAGACAGCAAAAAAATAAGGCAAAATAACTATAGATTTTTTAAAGAATTATTTTATTTAACTTTATTTATTTATTTACTTATTTATTTTAAATTTGACCAGAGAGGGACAGAAAGAGAGAGAGAGAAAGCAAGCTGCCAGGGACTTGAACCACAGTCAGCTATGTAGTAGTCTTGCAACCACCTACCGGCCCCGCAAAATAGCAGTATGTCTTAAGGAACTGGAAAATCAGTATCAATCAATAAATTCCAAAAGTAATAGAAGAAGATAAATAATAAGGATTAAAAAAATTAAATTAGATAGAATAAAAGAACAGTACAAGAAATTAACAAAACAAAAATCTGGTTCTTTGAGAAGATAAACAAAACTGACAAACCATTAGCCACACTAACTATCAGTACGAAAAATAGAGAA
>NW_006199830.1:1404340-1405421 GCF_000334495.1 Tupaia belangeri chinensis | reverse complement strand
TATAACATAAATGTCCAAGATCACAGGGAATGTTTATGGGATTATATTACTAACGAATTGAAACCATCTTAAGAGAGGGACAAATTTCTAGACACATACAATATACATAGGTTGAATCAGGAAGAAATAACCTGAACAGCTAAATAACAAGCAATGAGAGTGAATAATTAATATATAATCTCCCAGTAAGGAGAAGTTCAAGCCCAGATATCTTCACTGCTGATTTCTACAAATTTTTAAAAAAATTATTAATGTCAATTCTCTTCAAACCATTTCTCTAGATCCAAATGGAAAGAACTCTCCAAAACTAGTTCTACAAAGCCACCATCATTTTGATACCAAACACAAACAAGGGTACAACAACAAAAACTACAGACTTATATTCCTGATGAAAACACAGGAGTAATTCCTCAACAAAATACTTGCAAATCAAATCCAATAGCATGTTATAAAGATTATACACCATGACCAAGTAGGCTTTATTCCATACCCAGTATACAAGGATGGTACAACATATATGTTCCCACTTAATATATACTGAATGTCCGCACTCTATGACTGAAACTAATTGACTAAAGGATATAGAAACACAGTATATAGATGTAAATACCAGATATAGTGTGTGTGAAAGAAGAGAGTCTGAGGAAGGACATTTAGAACAATAGGGAGGGAAAGCATTAATGGCACAAAGAAATGTGGTATTATCTGTTGAAGATACTTTGTAGTTTTATCAACTGTACTAGGGAGAAATGTTAACCTGTTGAACTATCCATTTTGTAAGCCAAATAATAATGTGATTGAATGTATAAAAGAAAATAAAATGAAAAATAAAAAAAGAATAAATGTAATACATTCACATTAACAGAAGGAAAGTTAGAAAACATATAGTCATATCAATTGATGTAGAAAAAAGCATTTGGTATAGGCCACCATCCCTTCATGATTAAGATTCTCAGCAAAATACTGTGAATACTGTAGAAGGTACTTTTTTTTTTTTTTTTTTGAAGAGGTTTTCGCTGTAGGGCACTTGCACTCGCCAGAAAGACAGAGACAGAAAGCGAGAAATCCCCCCCCCCCCAGG
>NW_006199830.1:1376021-1403232 GCF_000334495.1 Tupaia belangeri chinensis | reverse complement strand
AAGGCCGTTGCCCCCATATAAAAAACCCCTCTCTCCCAAAAAAAAAAAAAAAAAAAAAAAATCACTGAGTTTAAAAATAAAGTACAGAATCTACAGAGCCCAAACATTAGGTGAATGCAAGAGCTCTAGAATATAAGCCCACTGAAGCTGATAGTGTCTGCTGAACGCTAGAAAACTTACGCTGCCTAGGGGACAGAATTAAAAACCTAGGACCTATTTAATATGGGAAATATAATTCATATCTTCGCATAAAGCAGAGATGAAAGAGCTACGCCCTCTGTGTACTAGTAGATGAGAAATAAACATGCTCCAAAGAAGACAGAAAAACAAAACAAAAAAAAACACCTGTTGCCTCTCTCACTATGGCATTGAGTGGAAAAGGAAGAAAATTGTCTCCTGAGAACTTAAACCGTAGATCTGGGTTTTCAACCTTAATTCCTACTGCTTGTAGGGTCTAATGGCCTCAACTTGAGATCATAATTTGAAAATCATTCTGAGTTGAACATGCTCTGTCAGCGACTGGTGTAAACATCATAGTCCATTTTGGCAGCTCCTGACTCTGACCTAGGATTCGAAGAGTTCACACGAAGACTGAGAGACTGACTTCATGATAAGACTACAAAACTATATAAGCAAAGAAGGTATCATGAATAGCAGCCGACAGCAACAATGGATAGTAAAACTGGCCCTGCAAAACTTCCTAATTTTAGAATTATCAAACACAAAATATAAGGAAGTACGCTCCTGTCTTATTCTGTTTGGCCCACTATATCAAAATAACATGAAGTAGGTGGTTTTGTTTTTTTAATAATTTTTAAAAAATGATTATTTAATTTTATTAATAATAATTATTATTCCGTGGAGTAGACAGAGACAGAGAGAGAAGGAGAATGAGAAAACTACCCACAAGGCCACAACTCGAATCACGGTCAGTCATGTAAGAGTCCAACACCTTAACCACCACACCACCTGCCAGGCTCAAGGTAGGTGGTTTATACACAACAAAAGTTTATTTACTATGGTTCTGGAGGCTGGGAAGTGCAAAATGAAGATGCCAGCAGATTTGGAGTCTGGAGAGGGCCCTCTCTCTAGTTCCTTCTTGCTATGGTCTCACATGGTGGAAGGAACAAACAATGTTCCTCAGACTCCTTTTATAATGGCACTAATCTCATTCATGAGAGCTGAGCCCTCATGATGAAATCACCTCTCCAAGGCCTCACCTCTGTAATACAATCACGGTGGGGGTGTGGGGTTGGGATTTCAACACATAAATTTTGGGAGTGAAAACAAACATTAAGACCATTGTACTTCATATATCTCAAGAAATCAAGGAAAAAATATTAATATTAAACAAGGAACAGTAGGTTATTATAAAACATTATAAAACAACAACAACCAAGCATATTAAAAGTGACCAATGAGGGGCCAGCTGATGGTGTAGGAGTTACATTGCTGTACTCCCACATGGCCAACCATGGTTCAAGTTCCAGACCTGGTGTGCAAGTGTGCCCAAGATCTCAGGATGACAATGGAGGAGAAGAGATTGTTGTGTGGTCATCTGCTCTGGGAATAGGAGTGGTTTCTCACTTTTCCTCTATCTCTGTCTCTCTGTCTCTCTCCAGTAAGTGCATATACTTTATGGCAAAAATCAAAAACTTAGATATATATATATATACACACACACATATATATATACACACATATATATACATATATATATATATATGTATATATATGTATATATATATATATATATGTATATATATATATATGCGTGTGTGTGTGTGTGTACAACCAGAAATGAAAAAGAAAATATTTATTACAATAGTTATAACATAAATATCAAAGATCACAGGGAATGTTTATGGGATTATATTACTAACGAATTGAAACCATCTTAAGAGAGGGACAAATTTCTAGACACATACAATATACATAGGTTGAATCAGGAAGAAATAACCTGAACAGCTAAATAACAAGCAATGAGAGTGAATAATTAATATATAATCTCCCAGTAAGGAGAAGTTCAAGCCCAGATATCTTCACTGCTGATTTCTACAAATTTTTAAAAAAATTATTAATGTCAATTCTCTTCAAACCATTTCTCTAGATCCAAATGGAAAGAACTCTCCAAAACTAGTTCTACAAAGCCACCATCATTTTGATACCAAACACAAACAAGGGTACAACAACAAAAACTACAGACTTATATTCCTGATGAAAACACAGGAGTAATTCCTCAACAAAATACTTGCAAATCAAATCCAATAGCATGTTATAAAGATTATACACCATGACCAAGTAGGCTTTATTCCATACCCAGTATACAAGGATGGTACAACATATATGTTCCCACTTAATATATACTGAATGTCCGCACTCTATGACTGAAACTAATTGACTAAAGGATATAGAAACACAGTATATAGATATAAATACCAGATATAGTGTGTGTGAAAGAAGAGAGTCTGAGGAAGGACATTTAGAACAATAGGGAGGGAAAGCATTAATGGCACAAAGAAATGTGGTATTATCTGTTGAAGATACTTTGTAGTTTTATCAACTGTACTAGGGAGAAATGTTAACCTGTTGAACTATCCATTTTGTAAGCCAAATAATAATGTGATTGAATGTATAAAAGAAAATAAAATGAAAAATAAAAAAAGAATAAATGTAATACATTCACATTAACAGAAGGAAAGTTAGAAAACATATAGTCATATCAATTGATGTAGAAAAAAGCATTTGGTATAGGCCACCATCCCTTCATGATTAAGATTCTCAGCAAAATACTGTGAATACTGTAGAAGGTACTTTTTTTTTTTTTTTTTTGAGAGGTTTTCTCTGTAGGGCACTTGCACTCGCCAGAAAGACAGAGACAGAAAGCGAGAAATCACCCCCCCCCCCAGGGGGATGGCCACACTGCAATCCCGTCTCCTCCATTCTCCTCTCAGGATCTGGGGCAAGCATGCACACACGCCTGGCGTGAGTTTAAGCCACCAGATCCAGGACTCGAACCACAGTCAACTACATGGGAGTCCAGCAACATAGCCATTATGCTAACTGCTGGTCCCAGAAGGTACATTTTTTAACACAGTGAAAACCAAATATGACAGACCCATAGCTAATATCATTCTGAATGGGAAAGAGCTGAATGATTTCTTACTAAAAGTTTCTTACTAAAAACTGGAACAAAGACAAGGTAATCCACTTTCTCCACTCATTTTCAACATAGTACTGGAAATCATAGGCCATACAATCATAGAAGAAAGCGAAATATCAGGCATTCAAATAGAAAAGGAAAGTTAAATTATCCATATTTGCAGATGATATAATTGTATACATAGAAAATCCTAAAGAAGTCATGAAGAAAACTTCTTACAGTGATCAGGACCAGCAGATGGTGTAATAGCTATGTCACTGGACTCCCATGTAGTCAGCCGTGGTTCTAGTCCCAGACTCGGTGGCTTAAACTCATGCTGTGTGTGTGTGTGTGTGTGTGTGTGTGTGTGTGTGTTTGTGTGTGTCCAAGATCCCAAGAGGAGAATAGAGGAGAAAGGGATTGTGGCATGGCCATCCCCCCTGGGGGAGTGGGGTGATTTCTCATTTTCTGTCTCTCTGTCTTTCTGGCAAGTGCACGGACCCTATAGCAAAAACCACTCCCCAAAAAAATAAAAAGAAAATTTCTAACAGTGATGAATTAAATCAGCAAAATTCCAAGATGCAAAATCAGTGTACTAAAGTTTGTAGTTTTTTTATACACCAGCAACAAAAAAGCTGAAGCAGAATTGAAGCAATCCTATTTACAGTAACAAAAATAAAATAATAAAATAAAATAAAATAAAATACCTAGGAACAAATCTACCCCAAATGGTGAAAGAACTCCACTATGAAAACTGTGTAAAAATGAAAAAATAAAGATAACAAAAGATAAAGGAAAGGCATCCCTTGTTCTTGGATTGGAAGAATCATTATAGTTAAAATATTGATACTCTAAATTAATTTACAAATTCAGAGCAATCACTATTAAAATACCAGAAACATTCCCTTTTTTTAGAGAGAGATTTTTGCTTTAGGGCATGTGCACTCACTGGAGAGTCAGACAGAGAAAGTGAGAAATAACCCTCTAGAGAAAAAGAGACAGAGAGAGAAAGTGAGAAATAACACCCCAGAGGGTATGGCCACACCACAGTTCCTTGTCCTCCATTATTCTTTTGGGATCTTGGGCATACATGCGCATGCTTCTGATGAGTTTTCAGCCACTGGATTCAGGACTGGAACCATGGTTGACTATGTGGGAGTCCAGCAACATAACCATTGCACCATCTGCTGGTCTGAATACCAGAAACATTCTTAACAGAAATAGAAAAAACAATAATAAAATTTGTCTGGGATCACAAAAGACCATGTATCACAAAGGCAATATTGTGTACAAAGAATAAAATTGGCGACATCCCACTACCTGATTTGAAAATACATTACGAAACTGTAATAATCAAACCAGCATGACACTGGGAAAAAAAAAAAAAAAAAGACATAGACCAGTATAACAGAGTAGAGAATTCAGAAATAAATCCCCCAACCTGCAGCTAACTGATTTATGATAAACAATACAAGGCAGTCTAGTGGAGAAAAGGAAAGTCTTTTCAACAAATGGTACAAAGAAAACTGGATATTCACCTGCACAAAAATGAAACTAGTATTCCTATCTGTCACCATTAACAAAAATCAACTCCAGATGGATTTAAAATTTAAATGTGATTCCTCATGGCTCCTGCGAAGTAGTGATTACAGGGTAAAAGAGATGTGAAGATTTCTTACTGATAGTTCAGCCTCCGTCAAACAAGCTAGAGTGACAAGAGAGGCGAGAGGCAGGCCTTCGGGAGAAGATTCCTCATGGCTCCTGCGAAGTAGTGATTTCAGAGTAAAGGAGAAATGAAGATTTCCTGGTGATAAATCACCCGCCAGCAAACAAGCTTGAGTAGTAGGGAGCTCCTCTAGCCTTCTATCTCTGTCTCTGTGTCTCTGTCTCTGTCTCTCCCTGCTTCCGTCTTTTAATTTTCTTGTAATTTTTCCCTTTTAAACATTTTTTAAAGGTAAAGTTTTCTCTTGCTCTCAGCTCTGCTTTTTGTCTTGTTAATAATCCCCTCTGTTCCTCCCACCCAGGCAGGAGAGGTGAGAGGCAGGCCTTCAGGAGAAGATTCCTCATGGCTCCTGTGAACTAGTGATTCAAGCATGCCATGTGGTTTTCTATTTTGTGCTTTTTTTAAAAAAGAAAAACAACAATTATAATTTTTTTTTTAGTTTTTTCTTTTTTTCTTTTTTTTTGTTTCTTTGTTGTTGTTTCTTTCTTTTTTGTTTTCTTTTTTTCTCATCTCTCCACTCCTCAATATGCATTTACTGTGTTTCTAGATGGATCTAAACTGTAGCTAAACATCCAAATACTATTAGAGTTAACATAACATATTCCTCGATATCTACTGAATCTATAGCAAAAATTGATCACAACAGAACAGCAAAGAGATTCCAGATCACCTCTTTCTGCTTACTTCTGAATGTTCAGATTGAACTTCAAGAATTAGGAAGAAACACACCATCTATCAGATGACTAGAAATCACTACAGGACCACAAGAAATATGGGAAAGCAAGAAAATACCTCTCCTCCAAGGGAAAAGAATAACTCCTCTTGGGACCAGCAGTTAGCGTTATGGCTTTGTCGCTGGACTCCCATGTAGTTGACCACAGTTCGAGTCCCGGACCCGGTAGCTTAAACTCACACCCGGCACATATGCGTGCATGCCCGAGATCCCGAGAGGAGACTGGAGGAGAAGGGATTGCGGCATGGCCATGCCCCCTGGGGGGGTGATTTCTCGCTTTCTGTCTCTCTGTCTCTCTCTGTCTGGCAAGCGCACGCGCCCTATAGCAAAAACCTCTCCAAAAAAATAAAAAAATAAAAGAATAACTCCTCTTCATCCACAGTCAGTTCAATGGAAATCATGGAAATGTCTGATAAAGAATTTAAAACATTCATAATGGTGAAGCTAACAGAGATGGAAAAGAAGAGAGACAGTGAACTGGAGAAGAGAAAGGAGAAAGAAGCTGACAAGTTCCAGGAGGTGAGGAAATTGTTGCAAGATCTAAAAGAGGAATTACACACTTTAAAAAAGAATAAAACAGAGCTGTTAGAGATGAAGACTATAATACAGGAAGTCAAAATCTCCCTTGAAAGTATTAAAAGCAAACTAGATCATACAGAAAGTAGAATATCAGACATAGAAGAGAAAATTGCTGGCCTAGAAATATCCACCATGAAGACTGAGAAAATTGCCCCCCCAAAATGAGAATAATACAATGAGAAGTACTAGATACCATCAAATGTCCAAACATCCGGATAATTGGCATTCCAGAAGGTGAAGAGACTCATAAGGGCATTGATAATCTATTCCATGAAATCCTGGAAGAAAACTTTCCAAACCTAGAGAGGCATTCAAAGATCCAGTCCCAAGAAATACAAAGGACCCCAAATAGAATCCACCTAAGAAGATCTCCAAGACACAATTTAGCAGGTTGACCAAAACCACAGGCAAAGACAAGATACTAAGATTGGCAAGAGAAAAATATCAAGTTACCTCTAAGGGATATTCCCTCAGGCTAACAGCAGACCTCTCATCGGAAACGATGTGAGCGAGGAAATAATGGGAAAATATATTCAAAGCATTAAGAGAAAAGCAATTTCAACCAAGAATACTGTACTCGGCCAGATTGTCTTTCAAGTGGGAAGAAAAGGCAAGAACATTCTCAGATAAACAAAACCTGAAAGAACTTACCAGCACCAGACCAGATCTCCAAGAAGTTCTCAAGGGAGTGCTATGTCAGGAAAATTAAATACAGACACACAGAAATAAGAGTTTAAAAACTAAGAAAAAGGACCAGCAGTTAGCATAATGGCTATGTCACTGGACTCCCATGTAGTCGACCGCAGTTCGCATCCCAGACCCAGTGGCTTAAAATTCACACCAGGCGCATGTGCGTGCGTGCCCAAGATCCCGAGAGGAGAATGGAGGAGAAGGGATAGCGGCGTGGCCATCCCCCCTGGGGGTGTGATTTCTCCTTTCTATCTCTCTGTCTCTCTCTGTCTGTCTGGTAAGCGCACACACCCTATAGCAAAAACCTCTCTTAAAAAAAAAAAGACAAAAGATATGGATAGGTTCATGTACCTACCATTTGAACAGAATCCTAACCTGTTTCCTGGCTTTAAATTTTAAGCAAAGTTCCTTAGCATTTCTTTGATTTAAGTTAAAACTGGTTTTCTTAATGGTACCAAGTGAACTTGCTATTGAAAGTAGTTAGATTATTTAAGAAATTATGTGATCAATACAATGTGTGTTGAGGGGGAGGAATGGAAGACAACTGTAGACACCAGAGATAGTATGAGAAGAGGGTGGGAAAAGACAGAGGGTCAGGAATAGGGGTAAAAAAAAATACTAGAAACTAGAAATGGAAAAATTTTTATAATAACATGCATGATTAAGCCACTATGCAGTATATTCTGGATGGGAAATCACATTTTATATGCTGTGATGATGCTTAGGGAATGAATGTAAATTAAGTTTAAAAAAAAGGTTCAGAAACAATAAAAACTATTTTATTTGAAATTTTAAAAAATGCATTAAAAATATCTATTTGATGACTGCAGTAAGATATATAGCCCCAGCTAGGTACTACTTTATAAGATGTTCATTCTGTTCACTGAGGCTTATGCCTAAAGTTGGACTTGTGTTCATGGAAATGTATATATCAGCTGTGCTTGCTATGAAAATATTTAGATTAATTAAGATCTTTAGTGACTCAATATAGTGTGGGGGGAAAAAATACAGAAAGCAAACATAGATACTAGAGACAGCGTGAGAGGAGAGTGGGAGATGGCAGAGGTTAAGAGATAGGGAATCAAGGATGAGGAAAAAAAGCAAAACATACAGGAAACAAGAAATGGAAAATTATTTGTTGACAATAACTTATAAATTGATGTGATTGATAGAGCCAACAATATAAAGTATACTGTGGATGGAAAATCTCATTTTGTATGCTGTAATGATGTACAGTGAATGAATGTAATTAAATAAAAGATCAATCAATCAAAGCAAACAAATATTTAAATGTAACCCAAACTATAAAACTATTGTGGAAATACAGAGGAAACACTTGAAGACATGGGATTAGGGAACGATTGTTTAAATAAGATTCTTAAAACACAGGCAACACCACCAAAATTAGACAAGTGGGATTATATAAATCCAAAAAGCTTTTGCAAAGCAACGGAAGTAAAGAGAAAAGACAAACCACAGAATGGAGGAAAATATTTGAAAACTATACTTAAGATAAGGAATTGTAACGACAATATACAAAGAATTCAGCTCATGCACATAACAAAAAAACCTAATAATCCATTTTTAAAAAATAAGCAATTGATGTGAACAGATGACTCTCAAAGAAAGACATAGAAATGACTAAAAAGCCCATAAAGAAATGGTCTGCATCTTTTATCTTAATGGAAATGCAAATCAAAACCACAATGAGATATCAACTAACCCCTTTCAGAATGGCTAGTATCAAAAAAAAAAAAAAAACAAAGAACAAGTGTTGATGAGGGTATGGATAAAAGGGAACCCTCTTGCACTGTTGATGTGAATGTAAATTAGTACAGCCACTGTGTAAAACAATATGGAGGTGTCTCAGCAATCTTCGAATAGAACCACCATGTGATCTAGTAATCCCACTCTTAGGTATTTACCCTAAGGACAAAAATCACTCAGAGAAACATTTATACACCCGTGTGTATTGCAGCACTATTCACAATGGGAAGACATGGAATCATCCGAAATGCCTGACAATGATGACTGAATTAAGAAAATGTGGCACATATACACAATGAAATAATACTGAGCAATAAAGAACAGTGAGATCCTATCATTTGACACAAAGTTGATGAATTTAGAGCAGTTAATGTTAATTATGCAATAAAAGATAAACATTGTATGTCCCTTTGAACATACACTGAATGTCTGCACTCTGTGGCAAAAGTTGAAAGATTTGAAGGCATAGAAGTAGAGAGGCCTGTAGATTTCAGAGACTACATGGTGGAGAGAAAGGTGTGGGGTAGGGACAGAGGTTAAGGAAAAAATATTCATAGACTCAATAATGTATGTAAACAAAAGCAAATAGTTTGTTGATGGTATATATCACAAAGTTTAACAAAAAAAAAGGTATCGTCTGAAAACTGATAGAGTCAAAATTGAAAATGCACAACATAATGTAATATACTTTGTTGAAGATGAATATGTTAATATCCTTGATTTGATTATCACACACTGCACACATGCTTTGAAAAACCACATTGTATCCCCACAAAGATGTATAGCAATTAAATGTAAATAAGAAATAAGTATATAAATAAATAAATATGAGAGAGAGAAAGAGAAGCTGGATTCCACGTAGTGACCATGTTCAAATTCCTGTCCAATTAAGCCCAAAACACTCTGGCCATGTGTGTGAATGCCTAAATCTGACTGGCTCAAGAGCTAGAGCAAAAGGGTCATGGTATGACAAGACCATGTGGAGGATGCTCATCCCCCCATACTCTCTCTCATATGCACATGTTATGTCATAAGTGAAGAAAAATATTTTTTAAAATGTAAGTTGATTCTAAGTATGTAATTCATTAAATCAGCTTTTACAGTTTTTCATTGCGAGCAGCAAGGAGATGGTTAGCTCATCACCAAGCTGGTGCCTGTCCTCTCAATGCCTTGGTGCATCCTTATATAGCCTTCAGGACTAAAGATTTATTCCTGTAGCTCATCTAGGATACCTCACTTATGTACCCTTGTTACAAACACTGGTTTTAAAATGACTGCTAATGAACTTAATGTTAGACAGCTTAGAGTTCTCTCAAGCTGTTGTCTATATATGATTCGTTACTTTGCAGATGATGGTACTCAAATAGGAAGAGAAAACCTACTGTCTCCTTGTATATGATATCCTTAGAATTAGCTTCTTCATGTATAATATGTACATGTTCCTGATTCTAGATAATTAAAATCAGGTGTGTCATCTTAGTACATAATTAGTTGGTGGAATAAATATTTTCTAAATAGCAAATCATAGATTTTCAGGATGTTAGGTTATCTGACTACACAGCCTTTTCCCAGAATCTGATTGATATGTATGTATGTGAGTAGTGGGGTAGAAGCGTCATCTCTAGAAACTGGAGACATTTTCTGAAAAAAATATTGCTACCAGTTAAATACATGAGGCTAGATAATAAGTTATTGTAAATATTTACACTTTATCTACTGTACATGAGAGGATAGGATAGTGGTGGCTTTCAGCCTTTTCTCTAATATACTTACACAAACTTTTTTGAAAGAAATTGTCTTCTTAATAAACAATATTAGTGGGATTGGGGAATTGGAAGTTTCGGTGTCACTTGAGTATTCCTGCTTTGATAACTTCATTCCCAGATTTATTTGAAAAGATAACAATTTGATTTCATTCTCAACAGTAACTACCTATCCTGCCCCAATATAAAACATATGGGTTCTTGTCACTTTATGGAACAGCGGTGGCATTTTAGATAGTGAACATTATTTCCCAGGAGGCAGATGAAAACAGTAGATGTAGAAGCATCAGCTGGTTCAAAAAAACTTTTTTTTTCTTTTTCTTTTTGCAATCCCAATAAATGGAAATTAGCCTGAAGCCTGTAACTACATATTTAGTTGTTATATCAAGTCTATGCTAGAGCCTAAAGTATGATTTTTGGATATTATTATCTAATTAATAAAATGTATCCAGGTTAAAATTTTTCTATGAAAGGAATATGTAAACATGTTAACGTGTTTCACATTTTGCTATAGAAGGAAGGAATATAGACTAAAGCAAAAAGCATTGAAGCCAACAGAATTTTACCAAAAACATGACATTGACATGTAAGACTTTTATGTGCCTGTAAATAAATAGAGACAGCAGGTTAATAGTAATGATTAATAAGTCATTTTGTTTATTTTTTGTTTTCAGATGTTCCAAGAGTTTCCTATGAAAAGATATAAGAATTTTAGATGCTATATTTTTAAAAAATTTTTAGTTAGCAATAGCTTCACTTTGCTTTTTCTAATTACCTGAAGATAGTTTAAAAATTGATTTTAGGCTGAAGATGACTGAATACACAAAATGAACAAATGCGAACACAAAAATTTAGTAAAGTGCATTTTTTTCATTTGTAGAAGCACTAGTATGTAGGAACTTCCTGGGTAGATAGGATAGCTGAAAGTCTATTTGAATATAAGATGAAAAGAAATAATGACTGTGTTTCTCTGCATACATTATGTTTATAAAATATCTAAAAATATGGTTGTGATCTTGATTAGTTCATAGTGGTTTGTTGTACGTGGATGCCTGTCTCAGAAGAATTGGCTATTACATGTGAAATAGCACTAATTTTTTGTAATCCTACAGAGAAAATTTTATATTGAACTCAACTCATTTGTTTTTCACATTGCTCCTGTGGTGAAGAGGATTGATTTCTGCATTGCTTTTGTTATTTGGCATTTTCTCCTTTGATACTCCGTGTGTGCAAGCCTTAATCCTTTAACCTTGAATCTAAGCCCTGGGCTATTTGATGGGAAGAGAATCTTTCTTTGTTATATAGTGTGGCATGGTGGAATGTTGTATTTATTAGCCAGGCTGGCCAATGAAACAGAACCAGTAGGAAATATATTAGATACATACATAGATATCAATAGATAGATACATACATATATACATAATTACAAGGAAATGCTTGCAATTCCATGCTTGGCAAATTTGAGATTCATAACACAGGCTGGCAGAAAGGGCAAGCTGAAACTCAGGAAAAGGATGAAGCTGTTTGTAACAAGACTTGCTTCTTTTTTCAGGAAAATTTCAGCTCTATTTTTAAGGCTTTTGGGGGAATCTTCCTAAGATATTTTGAAAATTATTCATAACATAATCATAACAAAATAAGAAAGACATATCCATAACTATTACAGTCTTCAGCTCTGTAGCTAGCCACATGGCCATAACTGGTATTTATAACCATCTTCCAATCCCTTTTTCATATACAGTATGAAAACTTTACCCACTATAACAGGAGGGAATGTGGAAAGGACAAGTATTTTTAAGTTCACTTTCCCTGTGACTCAAAAGATGAAATGGTCTGCCTGAGTATGGTAAGGGAGGCAAGAAATACTGTTGATCGAAAGTGGGGTTGAAGGTTTGAAGAGTAGAGAAGGCTTGAAATAACCACGATGATTAGCTTGAGAAGAGAGAAAATGAGAGGTGACTAGGAAAACATCTGGTTGCACTGTGTGTGTAGCCGATTTATTATTATTACTATTATTTATTATTATTGCCAGAGTATAATGTGTACTTGGCAGAAGGAGAAAGAAAGCACTCCCCAAATGGGGATGGTTCAGAGCACAATCCTTTTTCCTCCATTTCTCCAACTCATCTAGATCTTGGGTATATGTACACACAGGTCCATCATGTTTTTCAAGCCTTCTGTGCTAAGATTTGGACCATGGTTGGCCATGTGGGATCCAGTTTTCTTTTCTTTTCTCTTTTTAGGGTATCCATTCATATACATTTTTTAATTAATTTATTTATTTACATTAGTCACATCTTTACAGTGTACAACATTTATTTTTCCAGCACAAATACTATGCATGTCAGTCAAGCCAAAGATACTACTCTATAACTGATTAGCAAATAGCTTCTCATTTTTTTGTCAATTAAGTTTACTTTTACTTGTGTTTTTTGTCAATTAAGCATACTTTTACTTTTTCTTCCCTTCCCCTTCTCTCTCTTCCATACTAAATGTTTTTCCACATTTTATTGATTCACAAGATACCTTAAACTAAAAATATGGACAAAGTTAGAATCTAGTGACAAGTGCACTTGCAATTTTCTTCTGAAACATTTTTTTAATTAATTAATTAATTTACATTCCTTGAACATCATCATAGCATACAAACTGTGATTTCCCATCCAGAATATACTGCATAGTGCTTTATTATACAAGTTATAATCAATAATTTTCCATTTCTAGTTTCATATATATAAATACACATATATATATACACATATATACGTGTGTGTATATATATAGTATGTATATGTATATATGTTTATATATGTACATATACATATATATATATTTACCTCTATTTCTTACCCTCTGCCATTTCCCACCCTCCTCCCACACTATCTCAGGTGTCTACAGTTATTTTCTATTCCTTCCCCCTCCTACACACATTTTATTGGTCCACAAAATATCTTAATTAATCTAACTACTTTCAACACCAAGTTAAGCTGGTATATAAACATATCTGTGAATACATGTCCGACTTTAGGGACCAGCAGTTGGCATAATGGCTATAGCAAAAACCTCTCAAAAAAAAAAAAAAAAAAAAAAGATACCTGTCTGACTTTATGCATGAAACTCTGAATAGAATGAATATACTTGAAACCAGCAGGTGGGGTGGTGGTTAAGGTGCTAGACACTCCCACATGGCCGACCAGGGTTCGAGTCCTGAATCTGGTGGCTTGCTTTCTCATTTCCTCTCTCTCTCACTCTCATCCTCTGTCTCTCTCTGGTCAAATTAAAAAAAAAAATCCATGAATGAGTAAATAAAATAAAAATACATAATTTTTTTTAAAAAAGTGAATATACTATAAGGTAGCACCTAGCTGATGTTATATAGCTTACTACGATCATTCAATAGGTATTTTTAAATGTATTTTTTAATTTCAAGAAAAGTAGTTTTAGCTTTAATAAATCAAAGAAATGCTAAGGAACTTTGCTTAAAACTTAAAGCCAGGAAACAGGTTAGAATTCTGTTCAAATAGTAGATACATGAACCTATCAGCAGCTCAAGAGAGGACAAAAGTCCTTAAATCTGGAAAGCAAAGGATAGAAAATCAGTAATGTTTTGGTCAGAAGTCATGAAATTCTATTTCACCAGTTCAGTCTCATATACTTTATCTTCTGTTGTGGTTCCATCTACCTGATTAAATTCTAGAATATAATATTCAGTTCCAGACTTGTCCCTGTGATTAATTTGGCCATTTTCTTAGTTTTTGAACTCTCATTTCTGTGTGTGTCTGTATTTAATTTTCCTGATATAACACTCCCTTCAGAACTTCTTGGAGATCTGGTCTGGTGTTGGTAAATTCTTTCAGGTTTTGTATATCTGAGAATATTCTTGTCTTTTCTTCCCATATGAAGGATAATCTTGCCGGGTACAGTATTCTTGGTTGAAATCGCTTTTTCCTTAATACTTTAAATATATTTTCCCATTCTTTCCTCACTTGCATTGTTTCTGATGAGAGGTCCACTATTAGCCTGATAGGATCCAGTTTTCTAAGCACAGAGTTTACCTATGCTCTGGGGCTGACCCTGTATTGCCTTTTTATAAAGCATATCTGTTGGGACATTGAAGTAGTGATGTATGTTGGGGGAGTATACATGTGTGGAAAGTCCAGTCTTGTACCTTATCACCCATTTCAAATAGAATTGTACTCAGTTATTCAAGGTCAAAAACTGCATAAACTCCTTTCCTTATCCTCTGTATTCAGTTCATAAGTCCTCTTGACTCCACTTTCAAACTTACCCACTTTCTGTCATTTTTCTTCCATTTCTGTGACTTCTGCTCTAATCTAAGATACCCACCCTTTGCACTAAGATTATTGTCCTTCCCTGAAAATGTTCCCATTTCTACTTTTCACTCCTACCCATCCTGGACAAAGCAGTCAGAATAGTCATTTTAAATTGTACATCAGGTTTGTCCCAGCATGGTGGTGCAATCAGTAGCCAGCTGAATGGCAGTGTTTGTCCATAACCTCTGTCTTCTTTATAAAGAAGAAGGTTCTGATATATCTGGTAGCTATGTAAAAAAAAACTAAGCTACCAGGTAACTGAGAATTTAAATGGTATAGTTAGTAAAATAAGATAGGAAGAGAAAAGAGAGAAGTCTGAGCTGAATGCTCATGTTTCCTAGAAGAAAGTGGAGAGACTTTTAAAAACTGATTAAGAAATAGAAGTATATGTGTGATATATAGCATTATGGTTTAAATATAATATATAGCAAAAACACCAGAAAAACAATAAAAACCAATGGTAATAAAATTGAGCAAAGGGCAGGAAAGTTTTCATTTTCATGAATACCATGATGTAGTATTAAAATTTTTAAATTATATACATATATTACTTACTTTAAAATGGTTTGCCACAAAAAAAAAATTGGTAGAAAAAAAATTCTTGATTTTACAAAGACATTTAAACACAGGCTCTTATTTATAATATCCTATTCATCATAACACCAGTTTGGCTTTGTGGAATAATTAATAACAGTATAAATTTGAATCATATTTTAGTGCTTTACAGTTTATAAAACACTCCTGATTTCATTTAGACATCATGTCAAATCTTTAAAATAATACAGATCTATTTCATCTCTTCATAGAACTGTGGAAACTAAAATCTATGTTATAGGAGAAATTATGGAATAAATCAAGGACATTGTAGCCCCAGTTAAATCACAGGTTTTGTGTGTAAGGTCCAGGAATGTGAATTTTTAAAAAAAATTCCTGGGTAATTCTGATAATGTCTAGTTTGGGAACAACTAGACAAGATCCTTTCTACACTCAGGTTATGCTTGTTATGTGAATTTTAAGACTCAAATGTTCTGCTATAATGTGACATGTTCAGTAAACATATTATTTATAATACTTTTGTCATTATTTTTAGCAAATAGTTTTTGTATATGTTTAAGGCCACTGGAGATTCAAAGTAGTATCAAAATTGCCCTTGCTTTCTAGAGCAAGTGTGGATCAGTTGGCTGAGTAGTGCTGTCTGAAGTCAGTGTGAACCATAGATTCTCATCCTTTCATTCTGTGTTTGCAGCACCTTGAGCAATGTAAGAGGAACTTGCAACTCTAAATGAATGAACTAATAGTAGACATAATATGCTGTCATGGTTTGTTTTTTATGGCTGAGTGGTTATTATATATTTATATTTAGCAACCCCCTACTTCTACTTCTCACTTTTCTTTTATAAGCAATTTAGTGTCATACCTAAAAGTGAGAGGGTTTTTTTTTTTTTCAGTTGAAACACACTTGCTACATAAGCACAGAAGCCTTTTTTGCAAAAGAGCACAATGCAACAGAGACCAATTTCAAATTGCAGAATTTTTAAGCTATGGTTCATTTGGTAACTACAGAGTCATGCCGATAGCAACAAACATTATGAAAGAAAAATATACAAAGACCTGTCTTTCTGTAAATTATATATAACTATTAACATTAAGGTAGCATGATTGATTTCCTTTAAACTAGTTGCACTGGGGTAATTAAAGGCTTTCATTTTATCTTTATTTATACTCTAGGGCTTTTCATACTGTTGGAGGGTTCTGGGTCAAATGGGTGCCAGGACATGGCCCATACAAATGATAAGGAATCCACGATTTTATAGCTCAAAGCTGGCTGTCTAATTATGGGTCTTTGTAAGTGTTTTCTTTGAATCCCTCTAAAATGCTATTTCTTCTTTATGCCCAGTTTTCTATTACATTCTCATTTACCTTCAGTGATGGTTCTATGAATAGGACCCAATGGCAAAAAAAAAAAAAAAAAAAAAAAGGATTTCAGAATTGCTATTCATTTATTCAGAGCTGCCTGCTGTTAGTGGCTATAAGCCAGTTCTGAAGTCCCAGTGAGGGAAAATGGTTTGTATATACTTAGGGTCAAATTGATTGTATGAAAACATAAAAGGTCCTACAGCATGTGTTTTTTTAAAAAAATAATTTTTATAGAAGTTTCATTGATTATAAATGTCACTTTACCTGCTTGATTGTCCTTAGCCTATGTAATGATAAAAGCCATAGAGAGTTATATTTTTTGCTGTGTTTGGTCCAAGGTGACAAGGAAGCCTCTTGATGGCCTTTTGCTAGTTGATGTATTCAGTAGTCAGAGCCTAAAACATATGAATTTGTAAATGCCAGATAATATGTTATTTTTCAATGACATTGATCAGATGAAGTTAATGTTATTCTCTTCTGGGCAGAGGGGAAGGGGCAATGGGAATAGGAACTCCCAATAAATTTTTAAGAAGCACAGTTAAAGGTGAGTTGACTTTCCTTCAATAAATGGGTAATGTACATTTCTTTAATGTAAATTACATGGTCTGATTTAGGGAACTCTAGATAGTATTTTTTAAATTTCATCACAAAATATTTGTTAAGAAGGCTAGAAAAAAACTTTTTTATGGATATTGCCACTGTTATTATCAGTGGTAAAAGCTAAAAGATTTCCTGCTTATCCTTTGACTAAAATTTAAGTGTTTCTTTTAGTTGGTTGAATGTTACAACGGTTTTATTTACAAAAACCAAAACCTGGACATCACACAATGTCCTTTAGTAGATAAATAAACTATGCTAAATCCATATAATGGAATACTACTCAGCAATAAAAAGGAAGCAACTGTTGATACAGGAAACAAATAAATCTCAGAGACATTGTGCTGAATGAAACAAGTCAGCCTTAAATCTGTTTGATTCCATTTACTGATCTATGGCTCCCTCAAAAAGACAAAACTGCATAGTGATGAAGAATACAGTGGTTGTACGTGTAAGGGTGGGAGAACATAATTATATAGGAATAGTATAGGGACATTTTTAGGGAAATGGAACTATTTTGTATTTTTATTGTGGTGATGGTTAAAAGAATCTATACTTGTGTTAAAATTCGTAGAATTATATACTTCCAAAAAAAGTTAATCTTATTATATACTAAGTAGTTTTTACGTTAAAAACTTTTACTTGAAGTCCAGATGGTAGCACAGCAATAAAATGAGACTCTCTGCAAGGCAGACCAGCATAGGAAGGTTACCAGTTTACATCCTGACCTCAGTGAGATTCTGACATTGCCATGATCCCAGCTGACTGAAGCTGTGGGTAGGTCACAGTGCAGAGACCCTATTTGAGGTGCTGTCTCTCTCTCTTTCTCTCTTTCACACACACACACACACACACACATACAGAATGAATAAATAAATAAATACATTTTATCAAAACCTTGCATAAATTTTGTCCTACCATAGATCTTTCATATTGATTCAGTTTTCTAAATTATATTGTTAATTATTTCTATGGTTTAATCATTTAGCATGCTACAGAGTAGAAGTTCTCAAGCATCCTGATCTCAGGACCCCTTTACACTCTTAAATATTGTTGAGGACTCCAAAGAGCTTTTATGCAGGTTATATCTATTTAATATCAATTAATGCTTTTTGTAATAGAAATTATAAGAAAAACAGACTGAATATTTATTCATTTAAAAATATTACTAATAGATGTTTTGCATGCTGGCATAGATGCACAGGTAGTAGGATACCCACTCACAATATTGGAGCCGTGTGAGAAGGCCCTGTAATCTGTTCTTGGGTCAGCTTGCATATACTAGGAATGCCCATGGGGGTGCCCATGATCCTGGCTTTGTGGAATGGTAGTGGTAGATTATGGGGTGGTCAGATCCTGTCTTTCTCATTCTCTCTCTCGCTCGCTCTCTCTCAAAAAAAAAAAAGTTAAATAAATCAGTCAAACCATGATCCTATTGTATATTTGTACAAATAATACATTTTTATAAAAACCAGCTATATTTTTCCAAATAAAATAAAATTAGTGGGCCAACCCCAAGGCATAGCAATTAAGCCCTGTGCACGAGTCAGATCTTACATGGCTGATCACAGCTTGAAAAACACAATGGTTGTGTGTGCATATGTGCTCCAAATCCTGATGGGATGAAGAAATAGAGGAAAAAGGACTAAATGTGACCCCATTTCAATGGAGGGTGCTTTCTGGCTTTCTCTTTCTCTTGCATGTGCCCTATGGCAATAGAAAAAAATTAATGAGAAGGGTGTCTTTGTTTTACATTTTTGCAAATCTCTTTAATATCTGCTTAATGGAAGGTAGATGGATTCTTCTGCCTCTGCATTTACTCTGTTGTGATGTCACATGTCATGTACATCCTAGAAATTTTCAATGTTCACTCATGAGAGCATAAAAGGCAAGTTACATCTTAGTGTTATTATTAAAAATGGTTTTTACATCCTGTCACACACTAAAGGTAGCAAAAACATAGGTTGGGCCTCACCATGTTATCTGGACATGTATACCATTGGACCTTGGTTTTCTTTTTACATTTTTGCAAATCTCTTTAATATCTGCTTAATGGAAGGTAGATGGATTCTTCTGCCTCTGCATTTACTCTGTTGTGATGTCACATGTCATGTACATCCTAGAAATTTTCAATGTTCACTCATGAGAGCATAAAAGGCAAGTTACATCTTAGTGTTATTATTAAAAATGGTTTTTACATCCTGTCACACACTAAAGGTAGCAAAAACATAGGTTGGGCCTCACCATGTTATCTGGACATGTATACCATTGGACCTGTTTTTTTTTTTTTTTTTTTTTTTTCTTTTTTAGAGGTTTTCGCTATAGGGCGCGTGCGCTTGCCAGACAGACAGAGAGAGACATAGAGACAGAAAGTGAGAAATCACCCCCCAGAGGGGATGGTCACGCCGCAATCCCTTCTCCTCCATTCTCCTCTTGGGATCTTGGGCACGCACGCACATATGCCCGGCGTGAGTTTTAAGCCACCGGGTCCGGGACGCGAACCACAGTCGACTGCATGGGAGTCCAGCAACATAGCCATTACGCTAACTGCTGGTTCCCGACCTTGGTTTTCTTTAGGGAGATTTCAACACAGTTCGTCACTGATTATCATATTTGACATTTCCAATAAATGTATAGGCCTTTGGTACCTCAGATTGGATTAGCCTTGACTCCAAAATTTTGTGCTTTGTTCACTGTTCATTTGTAAGATGGCTTTTGGCATACCATAAGCATGTCCTCATTGTTTCTCATCTTGTGCCAGACTTTTAAAGCTTCATGACTGTGCTTTGATGAGATTTAAATGTGAATTATAAATCTAAGAAATACTGTGAATAGTCCACAATATGAGGAACAGATAACAACTAATTCAGAGTTCTTGTGTTGTATTCCCACTGGTGCCTACTGAATTTTAATCGTTTCTTCAATGGATGTATGTTGGGCCTCTTCTCTGTGTGTATCCATATGGAAGGCATTACCAGGGACTCTAGTAGAATAGAACACGGTTGCTGCCCTTAGGACTTTGATCATATAGCAGACAGTCTTCACAATGGTTTTCACCTGTCTCCTTAGGTTTACATCGAGCTGACATTTTCACTTTCCATCTGTTAATCTTCTCAATACTTCTAAAAAGTTAAAAAAGTAGTCATTCTATATTGAAATACATGTTAACTGATTTAAAGAGCTCTTTTACTTATTGAAAACTATACAGAAATTCCAAAGGCATTTCTGAGATTAGAGCAACAGCGCTCTAAACTATTTGGTGTTTGCTACAGCAGAGTGTTTTATTTAGGACAGCTTTGTCATTATTCTCTTTTTCTTAACTCTCCCTCAGTAGCTGCTTCTTCTGGACAGAATTACAATAAAGATATTTTAATTAATGAAAATCCAGCTACATTCCCTTTAGTGAAGGAGCAAATTAAATCTAGTAGCACCTTTGAGTATGAAGTGTACCTTCAGTAAAAATGAGATCTACTCTAATTATCTGGTGAGGGTCACATCTTAGTGTGAAGCACTGACCTCTCTCCGGAGTTTATGTTTTCAAGTGCCTATCAGACATTACTGCTTAGAGGTCCCGTAGCGAGCTCAAATCCAGACGTCTCCAGCACCTGTGCCTCATTCACATTCCCTTTCTATTTTCCCAGCACTCTTACTACATCAGTACCTCTTACATCTCTAGGCTCGCACCCTCTGTCTTTCTGTCTCTGTCTCTGTCTCTCTCTCTCTCTTGCTGAAGGGTATGTGAGCTTGTGTAGAGGGGTGGGAGGGGGAGTTTGCTACTGTCTTTTTTTTCCTATCTCAATCTTGTTAGGACTTGGGGCACACATGCACCTGGCGTGTTTTTCAAACTGCCAGAGCTGGAATTCGAACCATAGCTGGCCATGTAGGATCCGTTTCCCTATGCACAGGTTTAACTGTTGTGCTACTGGGCTGGCCCTTCAGATTCTTTCTCTGTACCCTCTCATTCCTTTTCCTCTGTCTGTAAACATGCTCAAGAATCCTTATTGAAGCAACAAAAAACTCATCTTTGCCTTGCCATTGAGTTACTGACACATCTTTTCATTTTTCCAAAGTTGTTGAGAGTATAATCTCTCTTTTCTACTTCCACTTCCTCCCCTTGCTCTATAGGGGTCAACTAAAACCATCCTTCCCAGGTCACTAATATTCTCCTAATTCACATTTTACTTCTTTTTAGCCTTCATCTTTTCGACCGTTTTATTCCCTTGTTTTCTTGGCTTTGTTCTTCTTTCTCTCCTTATCTCCCTATTGGTGATTATTTCCCTGTTGGCTTTTGCTTCCTTTGCCTCTGGCTATTGTTTAAATATTGACAATTAGCTCTTCTCTCTTCTCAGTAGACCTCTATCTCTGTGGGAAACTTAATTCATTCCCATGATTTAGTAACTAAAATATTTATCTCGGGTTCCCTTTTCCTCCTGAGGTTCAAACTTGTCCTTATGACTGCATGATAATATTATCTAGCCTGGGGCCAGACAGTACCACTGTAGTGAAGCACAACCCGCTGCAGGGCAGAGCCATATGACACAGCTGGTTCACGTCTCAAGAGCTCCCTGAGTGTATGACCTAGGGTGGCTGGGGCTGAGGGTGGGTTATAGCCTCTAGGCCCTGTTGGAAGTGCTCTCTCTCTCTCTCTTTCTCTGTAACTCTTTCATGAATAATTAAGTAAACTTTTTAAAAAGTTATCTGGCCCAAATTATTTACAGCTCCTCAAATTTAACATCTCCAGGTCCAGATATCTCTCCCCCTGGCCCCCCGAGAAATGACCTACACTTTCTCTTTAACTCTCAGCAGGTATTAAATATAATATCTATGTATTCAGTGAGTCTATAATAATTTATTAAACATCTATATACTAAATATTTAAATGATGTCTCATTTAATAGTAATATAAATAACAATAGAAGATAATAACAGAAGCTAAAGCCCAGGCATTGTGTGTGTGTGCTAGACACTCTTATATGTTTCTTAAATATATTAATCACTCCTCCCAACAACCCTGTAAGTTATGTACTATTACTAGTCTCATTTTTTAGATGAGGAAATGAAATCCAGAGAGATTAAGTAATTTACCTAAGAAATCACATCTATCAGAACTTAGAAGTAGCTTTAATGGACCCAGTTCTGTCTGACATGAAAGCTAATATTCTTAACCACCATGCTGCACTAACTACCCGTCAGGGCCACACACCTCTCTTTTTTGCCCCACACACATTTAGCTTATGTCTTTCCTGCCTCTAATTCATATCGTTGTCCAGAGACCATTTTTCTACCCATCAGCCCTAAGGGATTGGCATAGTGCATTCTTCATCAGGATGGCCATATCTTTCAGAACCTGGGGCCATGCTAATGTCTTCTGCATAATAGCTGCTTGTAAATTGTCATTCCTTTTAACTTAATTTCCTTAGTTCATCCTTCTCATAAGCCCCTTCCACCCTTATTGCAAGATTTCTGTTACTGTCAGCTGCTCCCTATTGCATTTTATATATGCTGCCATTAAGACACCTGCCACATTATATAATAATTGTTTAGCATGCCTATTTCTTCTTGTTTACCTAGAAATATTCAAAGTTGTAGCCTGAATACAGAACTGGCACATAGTAGGCTCTAGATAATATTTATTGTATATATGGAAATAAAATTTGTGTCGATTTGGGGCTGGCGGAAAAAAAAATCTGATGCTATTTGGAAGATTTCATTTATATTTTGTTCACTTACAGATCTGTCTCTAGGGAATGAAAAAATTTAGTTGGGATATTAAGGAAAATTATTTTGAAGATGAGTTTTAAACAGTATGGTTATGTGACATCTGTCTTCATATTCATTGGTAGCCAAGTATGCACAGAAATAGTAATTATAAACTAATACAACACAAGAAATCATGAATTCTTTCTTTCAAAGTAGCAGGTGGAATTTAAATGCTAGCTTATGGTTATCATTGGACCACTCTTCACTGCTTAAGTCACTTAGCACATCAGTGGATCTGTAATATTCCATTTACAGGCCACACAGACCATTTTTTGCTAGATTGACTTATTGAGACAAACAGCTAAAACAAGTTAAATCCCATCATCACATTCCTGCATTAATTTTAACATGAATTTAGTTAGTGTTAAATGGACATTTATTTTTATTGTCTCAAAGATTGGACTTTTCCCTCAGTAAAGCAGAATAATGTATCTATATGGTGTTCTAACTTGAACAGTACATAAAGATTAGTAAATAAGGCCTCATTAAAAATACTTATAATGTAAGTAACATGAGTCCCAGTAGCATTTCTAATGTCCATTAATGCTTATTCTGAGGATCAGAGCTCATTTTACTGAGCCATTTAGTCAAACCGTGTGATTATTTAGAAAGTTAATTCATGCATACTAAAATCTAGCTTAAGTAATGCAGAGGGTAGGAGGTAAAACTCTGTGGAGACGATAGTCCTTTTTGTTATTTAATGATCAGCCATAATTAACTTGCAAATTTGAAATAATTAGAACAAATTAAAGGTATTTAACTTTGCCTCCCTAAAGAAAAATTCAAATTGCACCAAACGCAGCTTTAAATTATTCAAGTCTCAGAGGTCTAGGCTAGATTTTTTTTTTTTATATAATGCCTTTTCTATGATGAGAATACCAATCTGCTTTTTATCAGAAGGCATCCTATCAAGTAATTGTTCTTTGTGTTAATAAATGACAGCTATTCTTCTTTGTAAAAGTATTTCAGTCTCCCAAGACTACATCAGCATTTCCGTGGCATTTTAATTCAATAAAACAAAAGGTTAATGTTTTTCTACTTTTTAAGAAATGCAAATACAAGTGCTATCCAGTTGGTCCTGAACGACATTTAAAATTTGCCATTCAAGTTCAGACTATCGCGATATGAGATTTGAGCAAAATAGAAAAATTCACGGTGCTTTGGATTATTATCATTTCATTGACTTGGACAGCTGAAAATGTTTTCCCACCCTAAACACAATGCTACTCAAAGTTTCTAATTTTGCATTGAAAAATACTAAAATATGGAGTAAAATCTCAATTACTTAAGATTGACATACAGTATATCATTCTTAGATGCTGTAGGTTTAACCTCTTTTCTTCTTGTTATCTTGATTTTGTTCATTTTGTCATCACTGTTAATAGTTGAAACAGATGCTAAAAAAGAGTAACAGAAAACTCTTATTTTTAATAATACTATCCATACCAGTAAATGATGTTGTTCTATTAGTCATACCTTCTGGATTAATTCTGTGCACATTTTATCTGGACTGTGCAGAGTGATAAGTGATCATCTGACAATTGGTTTTGTCCTCAGGGTACCTAACACAGTGAATGATTCAAAATACACGGTCAGTGAATGATTCTTCAACTTAGTATCTGGGTCTGTGTAATTTAGTAAATAAGTTACCATATATCTAAAAGCTCACTGGTGAAATTATTTTTCTTTGTTTTTAAATCAATGTTACTGGAAAATAATTTACATTCATTAAAATGTACATATCAAGTTTTATGTGTTTTAACAAATGTATTTACCTATGTAATTAACATCCCAGTTAATATAGAAAGTATCCATCCCTCTAGAATGTACTTTGTGCCGCTTTTCACTAAGTCCTCCTAGAAGTCCCTTCCACAGGTAACCAACAATCTGATTTCTATCACTTCTAATCATTTTGCATATTCTAAATCTTCATACAAATGGAATCAAACAATATACTCGTGTCTGGCATCTTTTGCCTCATCACAATATTTTGGAAATTGCCGGAAGCCCTGCTTCAGCCAGGGTGGGTTGAGGCTCGTACACAGGAAGGTGACATGGGTGAGCAGAAATTCAGGCTGAAACCTCAGTGCTCTTTAGCATGTTCTCAGCCGACTACAGTCAGAGCCAGCTCAAGACTGCAGCCTCAGTGGCTATCAAACATAGTATTTATTGAGGGATGTTTTACAGAAGTAGGAGGGGTGAGGGGGAAGTAAAAGATTTACTCTAAGAAATAGAGTATACAAAGTATGGAAACAATAATCATAAACCATGATGCACTGTTCTGTTTGATCAGGTGAAGCCAAACACAGTCCTTAGAACAAAGGAGTCCATCCGTCCGGTGCATTTTCTTCTTAAATCTTGATTACCGGACAGAACCTTTTTGGATGAGAGGGTTTTGTAGCTCAGGAGACAACACAGGATGTTTTATTAGCAATTTTTCAAAGTTAACAGCACACAGATGAGAAACTCTTTGTTGTTAAAGTCTATCTGTTGCTTGCCTGAACTAGATAAGAACTCCCAGCTAAATTCATTTTTTCCTGGAGCCCTCAGGTTTGTTTATTCTGTCACTGTTAGCCAGATCTGTCCTTCTTCTATTAACCCACGGGTCCCTGTATTTTATTTGCTGAATTTTGTCTGTTAATCAGTGAATTCTTGTGCTTTATCTTTGAGTTCCTGTCATGGTGGTGGGTACGTTAACTTGGCCTACAGCTTTAACAAGGAGTATTTACATAAAATTAGCCTTAAACTAACTTAGTCTACATATACTACTTACGCTAATTTGGCTTATACTAACTTAACCTAACATATGCTAATTATGTTTAACACAGGCAGGTGGGGGAGTCTCAAATTTCCTGATCCCTGCTCTTAGGAAACCACATTCCTTCAGGATCACTAATTGACTTTCTTGTAAAGTTGCGGTGAGGCTGGGGGCGTTATTTTACCCTTGCAGGGGTACCTTAATAACAGTAAAGCTCATGGCAGAGAAATTGAGTGCAGACCAGTATAGCAGAACACAGTTAGAAACTGGAGCCCACAACTGTCAGCCTTGCTTCACAGTTTCTTCTCAGTGCAGTCCTTGCTTAGGCATGAGACATATAGCTCCTTTATGTTCAGCCTGTGTTGACTGCATGGCCTGGTCAGGAAATGTATTCATACTGCTGCTTGTTTTCATAATCCATCACTTTTCTTTCTTTCTTTTTTTTTTTTTTTATTATTATTATAAATTTTTTTTTCTTTTCTCGTCACAACACACATATGAATTTTCCATCCAAAATACACTGTGCATTGGCTCAATCAAGCACATCAACATATATGTTCTCAGCAAATGATTTCCCAATTTTTGTGTCCTGCATACCTTGCCTTTTGTTTTGCCATCCTAGGTTCCCCATCCCCACCCTCTGCCATGTCCCGTCATCCTCCTCCATTGTCCCTAACATTCATGATTGCCCTCAATGCCTTCCGCCCCCCCCATTCAATTGTTCTACCAATGAACTCAATTAGTCTAGGTATATCCACTAGCTAGCACAGCTGACATATCCTTACACATGTATCCAAATCTGATCCTAGGCATAAACCCCAGGGAGTAGAATGAACATATTATAAAGTAGACCCCAGTTGTGTCCATACAACTCTCTTCAGTCATCAAATGTGCATTTTTTTTTCCTCCTGCTTATTACTTTTTTTATATTAAATTATATTGCCTAACACTCATTCCCTGAGTATCATCACAACACACCAAGTGTAGTTTCCCATCTAGGATAAACTACATAGTGTCTTAATCAAGCATGTCGTCACCAATACTGTTCCATTTCTACTTTCATACATATAAATATGTTTTTTATCCTATGTTTGACCCTCAGCCCTTTCCCCCTCTCCCAATTACTCTATCTCTGCTATAGACAGCTATCCTCCAGAGGGGTCATTGAAAATGCGATACCTGCGAGTAGAGGGAGAGGGGCCAGGAGTCCAAAGTTTTTAACAATAGGGAAAATAGATTCCATTCAAGGTTGGATCAAGTGTGGGTCTCGTGCAGTTCCGCAACTGTAGGTGAGTCTCCATGGAATACAGTTTCAGGAAAGCAGTTCTGGTAAGCAGAGTTGACCATCAGTTGATGTGGCACAGCGGCCATCTTGTGGTTAGCAGGAGTGGTGTTGTGGAGGTCTGCAGCGTGACTTATCCTCTGGTATCTGGCTTCCCTAAGAATGG
>NW_006199830.1:1333072-1373754 GCF_000334495.1 Tupaia belangeri chinensis | reverse complement strand
TCACCTTAGTAGTAATTCATTGTGTAAGTATACCACAACTTTTTATCAGCTCGTTTGTTCATGGATATTTTGTTGTTTCCAGACATTGGCAAAAGAAAATAAAAAGAGAAAGCTGAGCTGTTGTAAATATTTGTGTACAAGTCATTACTAGACATTTTTAAGAAATATTAGCAGGTTCCCTCGTGGCATAGTGGTTAAGATGTCTGTATCCTACATAACCAACTGACTGTGCCATTGAGTCCTGGACCCTGCAGCTGGACAAACATGCCAAGCATATGTGGTTGGGTACCCAAAATCCCAAAAGGAGAATGGAGGAGAGAGATTGTGGTATGTCCTTGACACTTAGGGAAGGCTTTCTTACTTTCTCCCTCTCTTTCTCTGGTGAGTGCATTCTTCCTTTGGCAGATTATATAAATACATTACTAGTAGGAGTGAAATTACATAACTTTGTTTTTAATTACACATGAAACTGCCAAATTGTTCCCAAAATCTATATTAACAATTCTGCTAGTAAACTATCAGAGTTTCAGTTGCTCCTCATTATTGCTAAGACTTGGTATTTGTGATTTTTTTTTTTTGAGAGATTTTGCCATAGTATACATGTGATCACTGGAGAGGTATGGAGATAACAGAAAGCAAGAAATCACTCCACAGGGGTGATGACCATGCCACAGTCCCTTCTCCTCCATTCTCCTCTCATGACTTCGGGCATGCATACACACACACCTGATGTGAGTTTCCGACTTCCAGGTCTGGGACTTGAAACACAGCCATGTGGGAGTCCAGCACCTTAACCACTATGCCACCTGCTAGTCCCTGTGATTTTAATTCGGGGGAGCTCTCTGATAACTAATGATGATGAGCATGTTTTTGAATGTAATTTCTTGGCTATTTATATATCTTTTTTTTCTTCCCTAAGTATCTGTTCAAAAGCTTTAACCAATTTTAATTGGGTGAGCAACTCAATTATTGAACATAGAGTATTTTGTACATTTTGATTACAAAACCTTCATCACATATATGTAGATAGGTATTTTCTCCTATTATATGACTTACCTCTTTTGTCTTTTCCTTTTTTTTTTTTTCCTTTTTTCCCCTAAATTTTGCCAGATGGTGAATGCACTCACAGAAATAATCAGAAACAGAGAGCAAGAAAGAGGGAAAGTGAGAAATCAGCCTCTAGGGGGATAGCCATTTCACAATTCTTTCTCCTCCATTCTTCTCTAGGGGTTTGGGGCATACCCATGTATGCCCCTGGCATGTTTTTCAAGCTGCTGGTCTGGAACTGGAACCATGCATTCAGACATGCAGGATCCAGCCACCTTAACCTCCAGTCCACCTGCTGGTCCAATTTTATTAATCTTTTCAGTTCCATATTCTTTTTTCTAATAGGGGCATTGAAGTTATTTTTCTCTGTAAGTACCGCTTCTTTATCCCTGAAATTTTTATATATTTTAATTCATATTCATTTTAAAATATTTACTAATTTCTCTTACAATTTGTCTTAACCTATGGGTTACTTAGAAATGTATTAACTAATTTACAAAAACTTGAGAGATTTGTTTAGGTATTTTATTTTTAGCTTAACCTCATTATGGTTAGATTACATATTCTGCATATTTTCATTCTATTATTTAAATGCATTACAGTTTATTTTATAGTTCAGTGTTTTAGCCATCTTGGTCAATAGTCCATGTGCACTTTAAAAATGTGTACATTCTGCTGTCAAGCATAGTGTCTTTTTTAAAATGTATATTCTGGGGACCAGCAGTTAGCGAAATGGCTATATGGCTGGACTCCCATGTAGTCGACCACAGTTCGAGTCCCAGACCTGGTGGCTTAAACTCACGCCGGGAACGTGTGCATGCATGCCCAATATCCTGAGAGGCAAATGGAGGAGAAGGGATTGCGGCATGCCATCCCCCCTGGGGGGGGGGTGATTTCTCGCTTTCTGTCTTTCTGTTGTACCCTATAGCAAAAACCTCTCCAAAAAAAAAAAAAAAAGAAAAAATGTATATTCTGCTGTTGAGTATAGTGTTTTGTACATGCGCAGTAGATCAAGTTGATTAATACTAGTGTTTAGTTCTTCTGTAGTCCGCTGAATTTTTGCCCCATCAACTGATAAGAAGGTAATGTTAAAATCTCTAGATACGATTTGAATTTCTCTACTTTTTCTTATAGTCTTTTTTTAGTTTTTGCTACATGTATTTTTAAGCTCTGAAATAGATGTATATGTATTTATGATTATTATGTCTAGTAATTTGTTCCTTTTATCATGATGAAGCAATTTTCATTCTCTCTAGTAATTCTCTTTTTCTTAACATCTACTTTTTTTTATTATATAACAAGTCCAACTTTCCATGCATATTGTTTTCTTGGCATATCTCTTTCCATCTTTTTATATCAACCTATTTATTCTTTTGTATTTAAAATATGACCCTTGTAGACAACATATGGTTGTGTTCTTAATTTTTCAGCAATCTGACAATCTATTCCATTTAATTTGAGTTCTTACTTTGCTTAAATTTAACTTAAGTATTGATACTGTTAGACTTAGTGCTCTTATTTTTATTTTTTTTCACCCCTGTATTCATGTATCTTTTTTTCCTCTCTCTTTTCTCCTTTTCTATACCTTTTCTGAAGCAAAGGGTAAGATAATTAAAAAAATTGTTTTCAGTTTTCTATTATAATTCTTCTGTCATCTTCTTTAATAGAAATATTTTAAAATATTTTTTAAAATTGTATTGTTAAAGGGTGTGTGCACTTGCCAGAGAAAGAGAGAGGAGAGAGGAATCACCTCCCAATGGGTCATAGTCACCCTGCAATCCTTTCTTCTCTATTTCTCCATCCAGTCAGGATTCAGGGCACGGGTGCTCAGCAGGTTTTGCAAGCTACCAGAGTCAGAATTTGAACCATTGTGGCAAAGTGGGATCAAGCTCCCCATGCACAGGGTTTAACCTGGTATGCTAGAGGGCTGCCTTCTTAGTGACCCCGTATTGTTATTAGCTATACCACTTGGCATTTTCTTTAGTGATTACTGTAGAGATTTTTATATGCTTCTTTAACCTTTTACAGTTTATATGGTGCTAATATTGTGCCGTTTTATGTAGAATATAAGCTCTTCCTATTGTATGTTTTTATATCTTCTCCCTTCTTTATGTCATTGTTGTACATCTAAGTACACTACAAACACCAAATAAGCATGTCTATATCTCATAAAGTAATTAAGAAAAGAATAGAAAAATACATTTTGTATTTATTCACATTTTTTACTATTTCTGATGTTCTTTTAATTCTTTGTGTAGATCTAGGTTTACATCTTACGTCTTTTCTTTCCACTTGAAAAACATCCTATTACTTCTGTAGTGTAGATCTGCTGACAACAAAATTTCCCTGTTTTTATCTAAAAATTTCTATCTAAACATTTCTCCATTTTTGAAAGATGTTTTTATGAGTATACTTCTAAGATGGCAGGGTTCTTTGTTGTTCTGTTTTTATTCTTCTCGTAGCACTTTAAAGATATTGCTCTACTGTCTTTTGACTGTCATTGTATTGATGAGAAATTAACTACCTTTACTATCATCATCATTCTTATGTATATAATTGACCTCTTTCTCTGGTTGTTTCTAAGATTTATCTTTGGTTTCCAACACTTTGAAATTAATCTGTAGGTCAAAGTTGTTTTTTTTTTTAATCAAATTTGAAAAATATTATGGTATTATTTCTTTAGGAAGAATCTTTTCACATTTTTTTCTACCCCATTCTCAGTCTCTTCGGAGACTTAAGTTATCTTTTCTAAACTGCTTCATAGTGCCTCTCAGATCCCTGAAATTGACCCTTTTTTCTAAAAATCTTTTTCTGTGTTCCTCAAATTAGATCATTCATATTGATTCTGTCATAAAATTGCCATACCCCTTATTCTTTCATCTTTATTTTCTAATTTTTATTTCAATTACTGTAACTTTTAGTTCTAGAATTTCCATCTGGTCCTTTAGACTTTCAGTATATCTACTGAAACTGCCTGTTTCCTCATTAATATATTTTCCTTTGTATCTATAAACATATTTATAGCTGGATTTAAATAAAATTCTCATCTGCTAAACCTATACCTAAGCATCTGGACCATCTTTTGGTGAATAGTAATTGACTGATTTTTTTTCTTGACTATGAATCCCATTTTTTTTTCATGCCTGGTCATTTATATTTATCATCCAGGATCCTGGGCATCCTGGATGATGAATTTACAGATGTGAATTTTATTATCATTCTCTGAAAAATATTCATTTTAGCTCTCATCCTCAATTTAATTAATAACTAGTCACTTTGAACTTGGATAAGTTTGGTTTTTATGGTTTGTGCACGCATATCTCTGGAAAGGCCAAGGTGTTTTTTTAAAACTCTTTAAGTTAGTGGACCTCAGTCTTCAAATTCTTTTTTCTTTGTGTGTTTTTGTAAAAGGTTTTGGCCTTAGGGCACATGCACTTCACGGGTGGGGGTGGGGGGGGGTTAAAGAGAAAGAAACAGACACACTGAGAGGGAAAGTGAGAAATCATGCCACTTCTCTCCTGGGGTGGGGAGGGAGTCGGAACAGAGGGAGAGGGATGGCCACACCACAATCCTTTGTTCTCCATTCTCTTCCCAGGATCTTGGGCATGCACACACATGCACACAGCGTGAGTTTCAAGCTGTGGATCAGCCATATTAGAGTCCAGTGACGTAACCTCTCCCATCTGCTGGACCCTCTTTTCTTTATGTATTTTGTTGTAGTTTGCTTCTAGTCTTAAGGAGGCTAATAGTCAACATTTTCTAGGATATGAGCTTTTTTTTTTTTTTTAGAAAGAGATCTTTGCTATAGGGTATATACGCTCACTGGAAAGAGAAAGACAAAAGGCCAGAAATCATGGAGGGGAGGGGTTGGCCATAACACGATCCTTTCTTCTTTATTCTGTTCCTGGGATTGTGGGCTCATACAAACATGTGCCCAGCATGAGTTTCAAGCCTCTGGGTCCAGAACTCGAACTGTTGTCAACTATATAAGAGTCCAGCAATGTAACCATTACGCCATCTGCTAGTCCCGGATATGGACTTTCTGTTGTCTCAGCTGTAGTCTAGAACATAATAATATCTCTTCATTCTGTGCTAGAAATTAAATTTCTCCCAGCATTGCCAAAGTTGTAGTTTTTTATACATTTCTATTCTGCTTTCAATCTTGTAACAGCTACTTTTTGCTTTGTATTGAAGAACAAAAATTTAAAAAAATCAACAAAGTTAGAAGTTAACTCTTTGAAAATATAAATAAAATTAGGTCAACTGCATGTTATAGGGGGCAAATGGGAAGAGCCCAGTTTGGATCCCACACCAACTCAAAACAGGCCAAGTGCTATTGGTGTCCTGTAGTCCTAGCTAACTGGGAGGCTAAGGCAGAGGACCACCACAGCCAGACCCTGTCAAAAACTAACAAACCTATCTGTCTCTCTCTCTTTCTTGCTCCAAAATAAGTAAAAAAAGAAAAATAAGTAAATAAAATTAATAAGCCTTTTCAAGATGATCTACCCACCATAAATACAAAAATGAATTAGTGATATCAGGAAAAAACAGATATCACTATAGATATAATGATATTTTTTTAAATATTGGGTCATTGGAACAGTCATGACATATTTTGAATTAAAAAATATATGTCATGACCTTTTCGACAACTTAATACTTAAAGTCGGTTGTGAACAATTTTTTCTAAGTAATTAGACAGGTTAAATGATACAAGTTGTTTAAAATCAATATGTCAGGATTGATACAAGAAAGTAGAAAAATCTCAATATCACGGCATCTTTTAAAGAAATTTAATGTCTAGTAAGGAAACTTTCCTTAAGTAAAACTACGGAAACATCAAGACTTATAAATTCTATCCAACATCTAAAGATGAAATATCAATCCTATACAAATTCAGATAGTAGAGCCAGGTTTCTCAGCTTTAGCACTATTGGTGTTTTGATCAGATAGTTCTTTGTTGTGGGGGCTGTGTTGTACATTGTAGTATTTTTAACAGCATCCTTGGCCTCCATTAGATACCAATGGCATCCTCCAATGAAGACAGTCTAAAACCTTTCCATTTGCCATTTGCCAAATGCCCCCCATGTGGCAAAATTCTCTCCTTATACCACACTTGAGAACCTTTGAACTAAAGAAATAAAGAACTTTTCCCAACTCCCTTTAAGGAACCTAAGCCAAGTTAAGGTGTGTGAAAAAGAAAATGAGATTCAGTCTTCCTCATTTACATAGTAGGGAAAAAATATTAAAAATATTAATAAATTAAGTTTAAGGATATATAGAAAGCTTAATACAGTGTTCATCTAAATAGGGTTTTTCCCAAAAATGCAGTCAGCTTAATATTTGAAAATTGATGTAGTTTGTCATATTCGTCATATTCGTTCACATAATAAAAAAGAAAAATCTTTATCTCAGACAGATACAGAAAAGCATTTGATATAACTCATTCAGTACTCACTGATTATAGGTAAAGAAGATCTGTTAGCAGACTAGAAAACTGCTAGAGGATATTGACAAAGATACATCTCCAATGATGAGCACTTTTAGGAGTGTGGTAAGGTTGTCCACTCTTACCATTTTTATTTAGCATTATATGGAAGCTTATAGTAATATAGTCAGATATGAAAAGTATTGCATAGATGGAAGTAAAACTGTCTTTTCTCTCAGATAACATGATTGTCTACATGAAAAAAATCCTAAGGAACCTACAGAAACTACCACTAGAATTAAGTCAATTTAACACAATCACAAAATACAAGTTCAATGCATAAAAATAAATTTTATTTTTATATTATAACAATAATTGGCATATAAAATTAAAGCAAGCTATAGTAGTATCAAAACCATCAGATACCTAGGAATACATTTAACAAAAGAAGTACAAAATCTACATTGATAACTAACTACAAAATACTCTTCAGACAAATTTAAGAAAACAAATAAATGAAAAGATGTGTTCTTGTATTTTAGCACACAGTGTTGTACATATTTTTTCAAATTAAAGCTTAGATTCAATATTTTTCAATTAAAATACCAGCATATTGTTTTATTGTAATTGCCAAAGTTCTTCTGAAATGTGTATGGGAATGTGAAGGGCCAGAACAATCTTTACAATTCTAGAATAAATGGAAGGACTTACGCTACCTAAATTCAGGTATGTACATTAAAAGTATATATTCAATAGAGATCGATATTTTCATTGAGCTAGGTAAGTAGATCAATGGAAAAGAATGGTCTGGAAATAGACCCACACACACATATGCTCAACTATGGCAACAGGCAATTTGATGGGAAAAGGAAAGTCTTTTAAACAAATAATGTCAGATTTACTGGATATTTATGTGGGATAGGGGTGGAGGTTGAATTAGGGTCCCTATTTCACATGATAGCCCAAAGTTAATTCAATCTGGAGATGCTAGAGTCTGTGGTATGAGAAGGACATCCACGGAGGAGGGCACCTTGGCATAGAATATCAGAACTTATTTAGGGCAGAGAGGTCTTCCATACTGGGGACTCTACTGGTGTTAAGTGTTAGAGCTTGAGCAGAAAGAGGAGGAGGATATCCACGTGGAAGTTGACCCTGCATGGGGTCTTGTTGCTGAGAACGTTAAGAAGGAATTCATCACAGTAGGAATAGCACAATGAGAACTGGTGGAGAGAGTGTTACAGGAAAAGATTAGTAATTTTGTCTTCAACCCCTATATGTTCTTAATTGGGACAGACTCCTGTCAAAATAGAAAGAGTAACAAGAAAAAAACCACAACCTAAATTTATTAACGTGTGTATTTCATTTATACATAGGAGACACCCAAGAAATAAATACTTCTCAAAAATGTGGCTCTGAATTCCAGCCAATATAATATCTGTAAAAACAATAGTATCTCTTTCACGGGACCAGCAGTTAGTGTAATGGCTATGTCACTGGACTCCCATGTAGTCGGCCGTGGTTCGAGTCCCGGACCCAGTGGCTTAAACTCACACCGGGCACGTGTGTGTGCGTGCCCAAGATCCCGAGCGGAGAATGGAGGAGAAGGGATTGTGGCTTGGCCATACCCCTAAGGGGTGATTTCTCGCTTTCTATTTCTATGTCTCTCTCTGTCTTTCTGGCGAGCGCATGTGCCCTATAGCAAAAACTTCTCAAACAAATAAAACAATAGTATCTCTTTTACAACAGTAAAATTTTAAAGAAGTGACAAGACAAACAAAACGGCTTTGAGTCCTACAAATTAATGATCAAGTTGGCAACTTATTAAACAGGAATAAGAAAAGTAGAAACTGAGACAGCTTTTCATATGCGTGACTGGGAAGATAGTGATATCAGTAAGTGGGAATGAAAACAGAGGCAATATCAATAGTTCCAACGTAAGGATAGCTTTACATGAGCTTGTTTGGGAAGCATGATGAGACATCCCTGTCTTCTCATCAGATGCTTGATCAGGTCAGCAGTGTTAGAGAACACTATGAGCTAAAGGAATCTATTTAGAAATGTATGTGAAGGGGCCACAGGTGGCATGGTGGTTACAGCACTGGACACTGGCACCTGGCCTAACATGATTCAAGTCCCAGACCTGGTGGCTTTTTTTTTTTTTTTAACTTTCCCTGTCTCTCACTTGTCAAATTTAAATAAATGAATGAATGAATAAAATTAAATAATTTTAAAAAATAAATATAATTAAAGATGCAGAAATGTGGCAGGATCAACAAGAAAGTGCTAAAGGGGCAGCAAAGGACAGGGATAGAATCTTCTAGAATACCTGTGTTTAAAAAGAAGGAAGTAGTAAAGTTCCCAGTAAAATAATCTAGAGAGAAACCTCCTTAAACTAGAAAATGAATAAGGATGATGTATGAGGAAGGCCAATGGAGAAAAAGCTTTAAGGAAGAAATCAATTGGTATAGGAAATTCTAGTAACAAGTAACACTGTTCAGAGATGATAAGCTTTTGGATTTGTTCTTTAAAAAGTAGTTTTAGTAGGTTTACTTGTTAGAATAGATTACTATTTTCTAGAAGTTTGACAGTGAAGGGCAGAGAGGTGACAATAATGGATGGGAAATAGTGAAAGGGGTTTTTCTGTTTTGTTTTGTTTCTTTTTTGCTTTTATTTTGCCATAGGGTATATTAACTCACATGGAGAGAGACAGAAAGAGAGGAGGAATGTGGGAAAGTGCTCCACATGGAGGGCAGCCAGACTGTAATCCCTTCTCCATTTCTCCCTCATTTGGGGATTTTAGACACGCATGTGCATGCCTGGTTCAAGCCCTTGAGTTTGAAACTCATACCATGTGATTGGACATGTGGGGTCTAGCACCTTAACCCCCACACCACTGGCTGGCCCTGTTGTTTTTAATTACAAAAATACTTAAAGTACTATTGGAAGAAATTAGGACATTGGAAAGTGTGTAGATTAAAATATTAAAGTCTTTCCCTTAGTTACCCCCATTTCTTCTCTCTACTTTGGCATTTATTCATCCGGAACCTTAATTTTTTTTATGTGTTTACAATGAGGTAACATTATATATCATTGCAAATTGCTTTTATTTAATTTAATAGCATGCCATGAAGTCTCTTTACAATGAAAGAACTACCTCATTGTTTTTAATGACTGAATAGGGTTCTTTATGATAGATGTGTGCCATAATTTATTTACTGATTCTCCTATTGAATATTTGCCCTCAATTTTTTTTACTATTACCGATAATTCTGCAGTGTCCATCCTTGAATATGCTGTTGTTCATTTTATTCTATAGAATACATTCTTAAACAGTTATAGAGAAGGGGATTCATTTTTATTTTGTGTTGATAAATCACCCACAAAGTGTTACCAATTTGCAATTCCTCAAAGAGCACATTGAAGTACTCTTGCCTACGCTCCTATATCATTATACTTTCCCATGGAAGTGAACAGTTTTGGGGTTTATGTTTAAGTTGTTTTTAATGGAGGGTTCGATTTTGTTTGAAATTCTAGTAAAGAATCTAGTTGAAAGGAGAAGTAAGCTATAAGGAAAAGATATCATTGGTAAGCCACAGTCACAGAAGTCATGGGTGAAGATAGTATCAGGAATGCGAATAAAAAAATATAATTTTCCTCCTAGACATTATAAAAGAAATAGTAGATGAGCAAATATAGAAATAAATATATGTAGTCATCTTTATTTTAAGGAAATTACAAGGTAAGTTTCCTGATAAGATGGAGGATTATCAGGAGAGTGTTTTGAGTAAAGGTGCGTAAAAACCTCAGTATAGAAGGGATAAAGAATCAGGAAGCATAGTCTAGTCTAGTGGTGTGGTGGTCAAGGCAGCTGGATCCCACATGCTTAATTCACAGTTTGAGTCCCAGACCTGATGGCTTGAAAAACACACTGGGTACATGTGTATATAGGCCCAAAATGCTGAGAAGAGAATGGGAGACAGGGTACTGTGGCAAGGCCAGTTTCCCCTGGAGAATCCACCAACAAACCAACCCCTCTCCCTTCCTCCTCCCTCCCTACACCCCTCCTCTTGCAAGTGCATGAGACCTGTAACAAATTAAAAAGAAAAAAAAAATCAGGAAGCAATCAGTTTTGACTGGTTTGGGGAAATTGGGCTAAGTGAGAATTTATTATTTTTTAGGAAATCAGTAGTCTTGGTCGCATATTTTTTTTTTTTTTTAATAACACAAAGATGTAGTCATTCAATTTGTCTGGGTTCCAGGGTTCTGGCTTAAGGTAACTCTATTACATTCACAATGAAGTACTTTTATTCGCCCTATTTTCCTTTCCCTTGAATAGAAATTATGTAACCTAAGATACATGTCTACTGGTGACTCTAAATAGGAGAGTGATCTCTGCATCAGTCTCCTATGAAGTAAAATTTTAAAAGAAAGAAAGAGATAATAAGTTTTAACACATTTTGTTATATCCATATAAAACCATATTACTAGTTGTTTTGTTACTTTTTTCTCTTGCCAGAGCATGCCTATGATCTCTACAAAGAGAGAGGGAAAGTGAGAAAGCACCCTAATGGGGAACGGTCATACTACAATCCCTTCTTCATTTCTCCTTCCTCATGGAATTTTACGCACAGACACGCGTGCTCAGTGTATTTTTCAAATCACTAGGTCCAGGGCTTGAACTGTGTCAGCGATGTGGGATCCAGCCACCTTAACCACCATACTATGAGTTGGCCCTCTTTCTTTTCTTCATATCTTTGAACATGAAATCATTTAATTTCTTGGTTTTTATTAATTCCACAAACCAGTGGAATTTCTAAGTTTATGTGATTTGAATCTTGGTCAAGAGCCACCTGAGGTAAGTAATAAACCCAATAATACTCTATTGTCTATAGATTTCTTCTGTTTCTGGGAAGTTTAAAATCTTAGTTCTTATAACCTTACTTTTCAAGTACCTGCCTTTCCCTATTTCCCTGTCTTGTTTCTCCTAACTTTAATTTTTTTACTCTGTTTATGGGGAAAGGGAAGACAAAACCAAAGTTTCTTGAGTCTGTGGTGAACTTACATTAGAAGAAACAGAGACTGATGGAATAGTGAGAAATAACACATCATCAGAATATTTCTCCTTAAAATAATTAAATGTTATAAGAGACCATGTACTAATGGTGGGAACACAGTTTTTTAAGGAAGGAAAAACTTATGTTTGTGTGTTCATTTTTATTAAAATGCCTTTTATTCTATAGTTGGCTTGTCGACTTTATACTGAAATTATGTGAGTACGGAGTTCACTTCTTCCACATGCACTATTGTACTTCTTATATACTCTGGCTACATAATATTATAAACAATTGAAAATGGGAAACACAAATGCATTTTTAGGCACATTGTTCATATTTTCATTCCTACCATTCATTTTTAGTTCTTGGAAAGCATTTTAGAAATGCAAAAGCATATTTTTTATTTCAACAGGTATTCTGGTTCTTAGTCATACTCTGTGGCTTTATTAGCAGTTTCATGGATTTGAGTTTCACTTCTCTAATTCAGGCTCTTTTTTTAGGATGAAGGCCATTTCTTCTCTAAAATTATTGTGGCAAGACACAAAAATAGATCTTTAGTAAATTATTTAAATGATACCTCAATAAAAATATAAGGAAAAGAAAGTTCTTACTCTAAAAATTGCATTTCGTCTCATGTTGAATTCAAACGTCTTTACATGATCTGTATTCCCTTCTAGGCTCTCTATGGCTGACTTATGTTTCTTCTTTCAGTTTATTAAAGTCAGAATGTAATGGCTGGCTACTTGGAACATCACCATCCATTAAAAAATACCAGGACTCCACAAACAATGGAGAGACTCGGAAGGAAAGGAAGACAGTTGGGTTTCAGTCACATGTGGAAGATCATACCCTGTGGACGTGTCAAAAGAGAGATACATATAGACCCCAAAGAGGTGAGTTTAGCTTGTGTAACAACAACCTGGAGAAGGTGATTCATGGCCGTTAGCCAGTGAATTCCAGGTATTTCCCACAATGCTGAGCACGAATTAAATGTTACAAACTGACATGTGCCTATAAGGCCACAGACAGTACATCTACTAGATTATTGAACGCATCTGTGTTTTATTTAGAATACTTAACATAAGAAACTATGACCAATTTGTCCTTTTTGGAAGCTACAAACGGCAAGAATCCAGCAATAAGTACAGTCATGGACACAAAGTAATGTCTAAAGTGAGTAAAGAAGGCAAGAAGTTGAAAATAAATCTCTTCTGGAAAAGTAAATCCTTTTACAACTACAGTTAATCCTCAGTTGACTGGAAACATGGGTGGGAGTAGAAAAGAGGTCATGGACAACTCCACGTTGTGGATAAAAATAAAACCTCAAAAATCTAAAGCATATATTACTTAGCAGTCTCTTAAGTGCTAGTAATACTTCCTATTTTATACTTGTTAATTTTTTTAAAGAAATTAATTACATATAACTATGTTAAGTGTGGAGTAAAGCGAATTATTTTTCCTACTTGTTTCTGGAGTGGCTTTTGGCTTAATCTATCCTGGCATCTTTAAAGGAAGGGCTTTTGAAAAGAATGGTATAAGTCTGGGCTTCCTTGTACAGAAGAAATGGATTGGAAACAAAGGCCAAAAAAGGTTTCTGAGCCTCCTTCTCCTCACTCCTCTTTTACAGATATCTTATTTTTCCTGCTTAAGACCATCAACTCTAATTTCCTTCTGATTCTACTCTTTTTTTCCCACTCAGATAATCATCTTTTTTTCTTTCTTCCTTTTTTTTTTTTTTTTTGGAGGGGTTTTTGCTATAGGGTGCATGTGCTCGCTAGAAAGAGAGAGAGAGAAAGCGAGAAATCACCCCCCGGGGGGATGGCTACTCCACAATTCCTTCTCCTCCATTCTCCTCTTAGGATATTGGGCATGCATGCACACGCACCAAGCGTGACTTTAAGCCACTGAAAACCCCCCCCCCCCCCCCGGGGGGGGCGGGGGGGTTAGCCACGCCACAGTCCCTTCTCCTCCATTCTCCTCTCAGGATTTTGGACACACATGCACACATGTTCGATGTGAGTTTAAGCCACTGGATCCGGGACTCGAACTGCGGTCGACTACATGGGACATGTAGCGATATAGCCATTACGCTAACTGCTGGTCCCATAAGGCAGAAACTCTGTAGGCCTCTATTGCTTTGGGACAACATAGAAGTTTCCTGTCAGACTTTGCTACCAAAAACAAACCATGAAATTGTGGACATTTACTGTATGAAGTAGAATCTTCTGAACTTTCTTTGTTAGTAGAGAACCAGTTAAGATTGGTGCAGTGGTTACACCAGTAGACTTAACATAGCGTTCTGTTAACTTGTCAACAAATTTGTGTCAGCACTAAAATAAAATGGCAAAATGAAAAAAATATAGTGTAATAGCAAAGAGACAAATAACTTGTGTTATTGGCGAAGACCACAGCAACATTAGAGAGCAGCAATTGCAAAGGCACTTTGAGAACAGTATCATCAGGCCAGCCCTTGCTGTGGTGGAGGTTAATCTCTCCTGGGCCCAGCTACAGAAGCCGGAAGCCTGGAAAGGGCTTGTGTCCAAAAAAAATCAATTTCTAATTTGAAACAAAATCATTTTTGACTAACAGGGGTTCAGAACCCATTACTTTCTGCTGTATAGTTGGCTGACATTTCAGCACTTTCTGTTGTGCACAATGAATCCTAATAGTCATTTTATAATGTTGCTATACCAATCAATTTAACCAAGAGAAAGCTGTTACAATCCTGCAAAGTTTTCAAGAACAGTTTTCACTCATGATTTTATTTTACTAGTTTCTTTATTTCTTTCTTTTTTTCTTTTTCTTTCTTTCTTTCTTTTTTTTTTTTTTTTTGGAGTGGGGAGGAGGTTGTAATATTGTAGATGGAAAAAAATGGAAACTTTTTCATCTTTTATTATTATTGTTATTCTTTAAGGATTTTTGTCTTAGGGCACATGCACTTGTCAGAGAAAAAGATAGACACAGTGAGAGAGAAAGTGAGAAATCAGCCCCCAGGGGGAATGCCCTGCTACAATCCTTTCACCTCCATTCTCCTCCTGGAATATTGGGCATGCACGCACATGTGCCTGGAGTGATTTTTCAAGCCACTGGGTGTGGGACACAAAGCATGGTCAGCAGTGGGAGTCTGGAGATATAACTGCTACACTATCTGCTGACTCATTATTATTATTATTGAAGTTTTGCCATAGGGTATATGCACTCATCGATGAGAGACAGAGAGAAACAATAAGAGAAAAAGTGAGACATCACCCCACAGGGAATATGGCCATGCCACAATCTCTTCTCCTCCATTTTCCTCTCGGTATTTTGGGCACACACTCACACATGCCCGGAATGATTTTCAAGCTGCCAGGCCCAGGACTCAAACCACTATTGGCCATGTGGGAAACCAGTGCCTTAACCACCTCACCACTTGCTGGCCCCACTTTTTCATCTTTTAAAACAATTTTTATTTTAAAGTAGTCATAGGAACTATTGACCATCTTTCTTATGAAAAAGACTGTCTTGTAATTTTTTTCTTCTTTTATTTTAACCTCAAGACATTAGCAAACTTATAGCCTACCTAATCATTGAAGGACCAGAAGTTGCCCCTTGGGTCATGCTGTTTACTGCAGATCTGGTGTGTGCAGAATACAGTGTAGGGGTAAAGTTATTGCATTGGCATTTGCTGTGGCATGCAACCAAATAGGAGATATAAACTTTCCAGGGTATGCTGCACTGGGTTTGGATGCCCTGTTTATCATAAGGCCAGTGACCTAGCACTAATCGCCTAACTGTACACTGCTTGGTTTAGCACCTCCTTTAATTGTTTTCCTCTCTTTAGAATGTCAGAATTTTTTTAATACAATTTTCTTCTTTTTTATATCCTTTGTTCCTTTTGTTGTTGTCCTTTAATCATTAAATACTGTATAGGACATTTACTGCAGGACCATTAATCTCTGTTACTAGTCTCTGACTCCTTTATCTCTCCTATCCTCCTCAACATTATACCAACTTACTGATGCTAAACATGTAAAAAAAGATTAGATTCTTATCTCAAGAAAAAACCTTGTGATAGCAAATTAAGTACAGTATTGTCAGGATTACACCTAAAATATAAACTGCTTTCATTCATCAATGCTTAGGATATTGTATTTTAGTTCATTTGTTGTTATGTGGAACATGGAGGGAGACTTAGGGAAATTGAATCTTGGGTTAAGAACTTTTAAAAGCTATGAATCTGGAAATACTTGTTCTTTGTTCCTCCCATGCAGCAGCACTACATTTTCTCCCAGCTTGCCTAGAATCTCCCCTCCCTGAGCAATCACCAGTTCCTTTTTTTTTTCCTATAGGGCGCGTGTGCTCGCCAGACAGAGAGAGACAGAGAGACAGAAAGTGAGAAATCACCCCCCAGGGGGGATGGCCACGCCACAATCCCTTCTCCTCCATTCTCCTCTCGGGATCTTGGGCACGCACGGACACGCGCCCAGCGTGAGTTTAAGCCACTGGGTCCAGGACGCAAACCGCGGTTGACTACATGGGAGTCCAGCGACATAGCCATTACGCTAACTGCTGGTCCTACCATTTCCTTTTTATAAGGACTCTCAAAGTTTGAAGGCATTATTTTCTTGTTTTGTTGACCTGCTCTGAGAGGCTGTGAGGCTACTGAGCACACATGTTCCAGAATCAAAATGTTAGACCTACGGGCTTGTCACTGTCCATCCCTCAGTGAGGATGTAAAGCTGTTCCAAAGATGAAATGGAGAAATTCCTAGAAATACACAAACTATCAATACTGATTCAAATAGAAACTTGGAATAAGACTTTTAACAAGTAAAGATTGAAGAAGTAATAAAACATGTCCCAGCACAGACAAGCCCAGGGCCAGATGACTTTTTTGGTAGAATCTATCTAACATTTTAGGAAGAGTTGATAGAATTCTTTTCAGACTCTTCCAAAAAATAAGAGAGGAAAGAATTTGTCCCAGCTCATTTGTCAGCAGTGGGAACTAGACAGTGGTGCAGAGGTAAAGCACAGTGCTTTGTGAGGCTGACCCACATGGGAAGGTTCTGGGTTCATTTCCACAGATCTCCCTGAACACACTGGGTATGCTCATACCCATTATTCAGAACTGGCTAAAGCAGGACATGGATCTAGGACTCTGTTAGGGGTTCTGTCTCTCTCTCCTATCTTTCTCACTCATGGAGGAAATAAATAAACTTAAGAGGCCAGCATTATCCTGACACCAAAACCAGATACACACATTACATACACATTATCAGAAGAAAATTATAGATCACTATTTCTTATGAACATGAATAAAAATGTCTTTAACAAAATACTAGCAAACCTACTATAACAACATATTAAAAGAATTATACATCCATGACTAGTAGGATTTAGCCAAGGAATGCAAAGGCAGTTCAACATACAAAAATCAATGTAATAAACCACATTAATAGAATAAAGGAAGAACCACATGATCCTCTTAACACAGAAAAAAAAGCATTTGTCAAAATCCAGCACTCATGATAAAATAATAAAGTAGGAGCAAAAGAGAACTTCCTCAACATGATAAACAGCATCTGTGTAAAACCTACAACTAACATCATACTTTATTATGAGTTACTGAAAGTTTTTCTCCTATGCTTAGTTAACGAGACAAGTCTTCCCACTTTCACTACTTCTAGTCAACCTTGTACTGAAAGTTTTAGCCATAGCAATAGGCAAGAAAAATGTATCATTCCCAAATTGGAATTAATGAAGTTTAACCAACTGTGTTAGCAGATGAGATGATCTTAAATATAGACATTCCTAAAGAATGCACAAAATACTCTTAGAGTTAATAAATGAATTCAGAAAAGTACCCTAATAGAACTCAGTACACAAAAATCATTTGTATTTCAGTACAGTAGTAATGAACTATCTGAAAACATAGTTAAGAAAACAATTCCATTTATAATAGCATCAAAACAATAAAACACTTAAAAAAATTTAACTGAGAGTACAATACGTGTACACTGAATAGTACAAAACATTGCCAATAGAAATTAAGGAAAACCTACATAAATTGAAAGATATTTTAAAAATGTTCACAGATTTAAAAACTTACTATTGTTAAGATGACAATACTCCCTAAGGTGATCTGCAGATTCCGTCCCTATCAAAAGTCCAGTGAGCGAACCAGCAGTTAGCGTAATGGCTATGTCGCTGGACTCCCACGTAGTCGACCGCAGTTTGCATCCCGGACCTGGTGGCTTAAAACCACGCCGGGCGTGTGTGCGTGCGTGCCCAAGATCCCAAGAGGAGAATGAAGGAGAAAGGATTGAGGCGTGACCATCCCCCCTAAGGGGTGATTTCTTGCTTTCTCTCTCTCTGTCTCTCTCTGTCTGTCTGGCGAGTGCACACGCCCTATAGCGAAAAAAAAAAAAAGTCCAGTGATATTATTTGCAAAAATGGAAAACTATTTCTAAAATTTATACAGAATTGCAAGGGTCCCTCAATAGTCAATGCAATCTTGAAAAAAAGAAGAACAAAGTTAGAGAACTCACACTTCCTGACTTAAAAGCTGACTACAAAGTCCAATAATCAGTGTGGAACTAGCTTAAGGACAGCTATAAATCAATGCAGTAAAATTGAGCATCCAGAAATAAACCCATACATCTCCAGTCAATTTATTTTCAGCAGGTGCCAAGAAAATTAAATGAAGAAAGAATAGTCTTTTCAACAAATGGCACTGGAACAAGTAGATATTCACAAACAAACAAACAAAAACAACTTAGATTCTTGCATCTTGTATAAAATTAATCTGAAAATTAATCATAGACCTAAATATAAGACTCAAGAATATAAAACTCTTAGAATAAATGTAAGTCTTCATGACTTTGAATCAAGCAGTAGTTTCTTAGATATGACCCCAAAAGCATAAGCAACCAAAAGAAAAAAGTAAATTGAGCTTTTTGAACACTAAAACATTTTTGCATCAAAGAACACTAACAAGACAATGAAAAAAGGTCCATAGAATGGGATAAAATATTGCAAATCATATATGAGCTTCAAAAAGCTCATGAAAAAATGCATGTTATGAAAAAAAATCTGCACGGATTTCAAAAATTTTTACACCAAAATAAACTCCTAAGTTAATTCCATTTTTCCACAAAACTTTTTGAAGTCTCCTTATATCTCATTTTGATCTAGTATCCAGTATATACAAAGAATTCTTACAACTCTGTAGCAGAAAGACAGCCTAATTAAAAGCTTGCCAAGGACTTGAATAGATATTTCTCTAAAGAGGATATGCAAATGGACAATAACCTCAGCATTAGGGAAATGCAAATCAAAAACACAATGAGGCTGCATTATCTGTTGCAGAGGATGTGTATGGTGGTCTCAGCTGGGCTGGACTGAGGTATATATCATACTAGGTGAAGTCTCTTCACAATCTAGATGACGTATAGCGATTTAATGTATGAATAATAATAAAAAATATATCAATAAAATTAAATAAAACACACACACACACACACACACACACACACACACAATGAGGGCTATAAGGTGGGGCCGCAATAAAATACTACACTCTGCAAAGCAATCCAGCAAAGTTAGGTTCCAATTCAAGTTCAGAGACTTCCCTGAGAATGCTAGGGGCCTGCTTGCTCATGATCTGGGACTGGCTGAAGGCTGAGTGTATTTTAGTGTCAGGATTCTGTTGGGGTGCTCTTTCTCTCTCTTTGTCTCACTCATAGATGAAAAAAACTTTTTAAAAAATTGCATCCTCAGTTTTGTTAACAAAAGTAGTCTGTAAGTTAGAAAAAGTCTTGTTTGCCATGCAGTTCATGGAGGGAACACCATGATAACATCCACTAGAGTTGTTATCATTTTTAAAAATGGAAGATAGAGAAGTTGATGAGGTTATGGAGAAATTGGAACCCTTACACATTGTTGGTAGGAATTTAAAATAGTGCAGCACTATGGAAAATAGTGACTCCTCAGTGAATTAAAAGTAGAATTACAATATGAGCCATCAATTCTGCTCAGTTATATACCCAAAATAATTGTAAATGGTTGTTCAAACAAAATCTTTTACATAAATACTCACAGTAGCTCTCTTAACATACCTGCAAGTTATGAACAGCTCAAAGATCTATAAACGCAAAGGTCTATCAACTCAACAGTGAGTGGATATACAAAATGTGTTTTATTCCATACAGTGGAATATTATTATTATTATTATTATTATTATTATTATTTGAGACGTTTTTGCTATAGGACGTGTGCGCTCGCCAGACAGAGAGAGAGAAAGCGAGAACTCACTCCCCACAGGGGATGGCCACGCCTCAATCCCTTCTCCTCCATTCTCCTCTCGGGATCTTGGGCATGCACGCACACACACCGGGCATGAGTTGGTTTGTATTTATTTATTTATTTATTTATTTATTTATTTATTTATTTATTTTGGGAGAGGTTTTCGCTATAGGGTGCGTGCGCTCGCCAGACAGGCAGAGAGAGACATAGAGACAGAAAGTGAGAAATCACCCCCCGGGGGGGATGGTCACACCGCAATCCCTTCTCCTCTATTCTCCTCTCGGGATCTTGGGCACGCATGCACACGCACCCGGCGTGAGTTTTAAGCCACCGGGTCCGAGACGCGAACCGCGGTCGACTACGTGGGAGTCCAGCGACATAGCCATTACGCTAACTGCTGGTTCCCTCAGCATGAGTATTAAGCCACCGGGTCCGGGACACGAACCGTGGTCGACTACATGGGAGTCCAGCAACATAGCCATTACGCTAACTGCTGGTTCCACAGTGGAATATTATTTAACCATAAGAAGAAATAAAACTGTGGTCCATGCTATAGTGTGGATAAACCTTAAAAACATTATGCTAAATGAAAGAAGCCAGATGCAAAAGGTCACATCTTGTATGATTCCACTTATATCAAATACTCAGAACAGACAAGTCCATATGGGGGGGGGGCAGATTAGTGGCTTCCAGGGCAAAAAGGGAGGACAGTTAAGGGAAAATGGGAGAATGACTGCTTACTTGGTAAAGGATTTCCATTGCGAGTGATGAAAAAGTTATGAATCTAGAAAGTGGTGATGGTTATGAAATTATGAATGTAACTAATGCTACTGAATTATATACTTTTAAATGGTTAAAATGGTAAATGCGTATTTTACCACAATTTTCTTCTCTTTTCAGTCTTGATACTTTAATATTTCTGAACACTTTAACTGCCTTTTTCCCCCTACTTTCCACATAGTCTGACCCCCAAGTCATTACACTAAATTATTGGTTGAATGCCTTCTGTCTCTGTGATTGCATATTCTTTTTCTAAAACGTGGTTTTTAATTGACATGTAATAGTTGTACATAGTTATGGGGATCAGTGATATTTAAGTACATGCATACAATGCATAATAATCAAATCATAGCAGTACACATATCCATCATCTCTAACACATATGATTATTTTGTGTTGTGAACATTTAATACCCTTTCTTCTAGCTATTTTGAATTATAGAGCTGTTATTAACTGTAGTTGCTCTACTGTCCTTCAGTACTCTAGAACCCATTCTTATTATCTAACAGCAATTTTGTTCTTTGTATGTTCCCCTGTCCCCTTCCTAGAGATTTTAGTTACCCCTCTGACTCTACTCCTATACAAGCAAATCTTTTAACTTCCACAAATGAGTAAAAACATCTGATATTTGTCTTTCTGTGCATGGCTTATTTCACTTAGCATAATTTCCTCCAGGCTCATGCATGTTACTGCCAGTGACAGGATTTCATCCTTTTATAGTAAAAAAATATTCATTGTGTATATATACCCTGTTTTCTTTATTCATTCATCAGTTGATGGACACTTAGGTTAATTCTGTATTTGATTATTATTAGTAATGCTACAATAAACATGGGAGAGCTGATACCTCTTCAACATGTTCTTTTCCTTTTCTTTTTTATCACAATTTTTTAAAAACTAGGAAGTATTTCTGTTTCCTCTGTTTTCTGAGTTTGCATTAGATTGTTATTATTTCTTAAATGTTCAAATAGAATTCACCATTGAATGTTCTGGCCTAGAATTGTAACTTTTGGTATTGTTATTAGCATTAATGGTGATGACGAAAGTATATGTATATATGGATTTTCTTATTTTGGATTTTTTTTTATGTGCATAATTTTTAAAAGGTTTTTGCTGTAGGCCACGTGCACTTGCGAGAGAGCAATAGAGACAACAAGAGGGAAAGTGAAAAATCACCCCCAAGGGGGACTAGTCATGCCACAATCCCTACTGCTTCATTCTCTTCTCAGGATTTTGGCAAGCACACACATGTGATTTTGAAGCCACCAGGTCTGAGACTTGAAATGTGGTCTGCCTTGTGGAAGTCTAATGCCTTAACCACCACACCACCTGCTGGCCTTTGAATGCATAAATTTTTAAATACAGATCAATTTTCTATTCTGTTATCTTATTGGTATTGATTTCTAATTTAATTTTGTTGTTGTCACATAACATATTCTGTTATATACAAATTCTTTCAAACATATTGTGTCTGAATTTGTTGACTGTAGTGTTCTGTAATGTGAAGTATAGCTGATAAGGCTCAGTATATTGGATCATCAGGAAAGTCATACATTTTTGCATAGAAAAACATAGAAAAACATGTGATGACTTCCTCGATGACCTAATATTATCTAATCTTATCAACTTTGAATTTGCTGACATTTTAAGACTATTTAGATATCTGAGTGAAAATGTGATATAGGTAATTGGATATACTGTTTGAAGTTCTGAAGAGAGGGTGATGCTAGAAAGAGACATTTAAGAGCCTCCAGTATATAGCTAACATATGAAGCCATGGGATTGCATGAGATTACCAGGAAAGTGAGTGTAAATTGAGAAATAATTTTTTAATAATCATGGAGTGTGGCTAGGAATTTTTAAAAAATCTCTTCTCAATGAGAAAGGATGCTGAGGATAGTGGTTACACAATGGTACATCCTTGAAAATATAGCCTTCCTTCCAAATTAAGGTATAGATAGTTTGGATGGAGAGTTAGTGGTCAACTTCAAAAGTTATGATATGGTTATACTTAACAATTTTGTCCAATTTTATTGTTACCAATAAACATTGATAATCAGGGAAATTAGTGTTACAAGTGATGAAATACTAGTGCAAGCACATGAAACTGGAAAAAGTTAGAAACCCATATCACCATGTATTGGCAAGAATAGAAGACCAGTAGTGCCTGTCTACTGGTCAGAGTTCAATTTGTACCACCACAGTGGAAAACAATGTGACATTATTTATGAAAGATAAAGAACCCATACTGTGTACCTGACAATTCTGTTCTTAGAATCTCATACACACAATGATTCACTTACAAATAAGTTCATAGTAGCTGTATTTAGTTAGAGTAGACTGAGCTATGGTAACAAGGAGACAGAAAAAATAATCAGTGGTGAGGACAAAATTCTGATGACTTTTCATACTCTTGAGACACTTTCTAAAAGGCCTGGGGGAGCATCTACAAACATTAATCATGCCATAGTAGATGGCCTTGGCCTTGGCCCACTGATTATGGGATGTTCCCTACCTCCTGTCCCTGACATAACATTTTATGATACTCAGTAAAGCTTTCTTATCTCTGTTTAAATAAAATATAGCATTCTTTTGCTGACTCTAAGCCTTTTGGAGAAAAAGGCTTGTGTTTTTGACCAATTACTAACCCTTAAATTTCTAAACCCATCTATAACCTACAAGCCCATGCTTCCAGATTTTCCAACTTTTTGTTCTAGCCAATACTAGGACTCCTTATGCTGATTTGCAGCTTTGTCTGTGTCATTTGCTGTCAGAACTAAATAAAAAGAAGCACTGCATCTAAACACCCCAGAAAATACTTTTATGTTTTCATAGGCCTGGTCACTCAATTTCATGTATAAAATAAACCGTTTCAATTATTTTCCATGGAGCCTTGGTTATTTCCATCAACAATGGCTTAAACCACAAGAAGTGTATTTCTTTCTCTTGTAACAGTCTAGAGTGAAGGTTCAAACTGCTAGCAATTCTGCTCCGAAGAATGATGTCTCTGCCATCTTATGTGCCTTCCCAGGTCACTTTTGGGCATTGCAGTAACACAGGAGTCAACAAACTGGTCCACAGGCCACATGTGACCCAGGGCTTGTTTTTATAAATGAAGTTTTATTGGGACACAGCTTCATCTCTTTGTTTATGAATTGTCTGTAACTGCTTTCATGCTATAACAGCAGAGTTGAATAGTTGTGAGCTGTATGTCCCAAAAAATCTAATATATTTACTCTCTGGCCCCTTACAGTAAATTTTTGTTGGCCCTGCCATGTTAGGTCATCAAGGAGCAAGAAAAATATGAAAGAGTTCACAGGGAAAGTTTTATACAATAGGCATAGCATGACACATGTAATGCCCACTGGTTTTTCATCTAAACATGCATAATTGCAAGGAGAATTGGGAAATAAAACCTAACTGCATACTCAGAAAGAGCACCTGAAAGCCTCTGCCCTAGCAATATTCTCTTTTTTAAAAGAATTATTTATTTTATTTATTTTTGTTATTATTTTTAAAATTGCTATAAAGCACACATACTCGCCAGAGAGATAGAGAGAGAGGGAAAGTGAGAAAGTAAGCTGCCAGGTCCAAGACTCAAACCGCAGTCAGCTCTGTGGGAGTCCAGCAACTTAGCCATGTTGCCTGCTGGCCCCGAGAGCAGTATTCTTTACAATAGCCTTACACCAGAAATATTTCAAATCTAATAATAGCAGCATAGATTACATACCATGAAATACTATATACCAAGAAAACAAACTGTAGTATCAAAATCATCAGCATAGATAAATCTCACAGATATAATACTGAGCAAAATGAGTTTCAAAAAGAATATATATATATATATATATATATATGATTATAATATTATATGTAATATATATTTTCTTCTGTAAACTAAGCTGAACATTATAGTATAGCTCAGCTATTTTTAAAAAATTTATTTTATTTATCATCATCATTATTACTTTTTAATTTGCTACAGGGTACACGCATTCATCAGAGAGATGAAAGAGTGAAAGCAAGTCACCAGGTCCGGGACTTGAACCATGGTCAGCCATGTGGGAGTCCAGTGTCTTAACCACTATGCCAACTACTGGCTCAAGCTCAGCTATTTTTAAAATGTGAAATAAAGAAAAGGCCCAGAAACAGAATTTTCTGAAACATTGAGGGCCGGGAAAAGTTATCTGATCATGAAATACTGATTGATGAATAGACAGGCATAGACCCAGCTGTATATAATTAGGACATAATCCAGTATATTCAATTGTGTATATGCAAAAGTATGTGTGTATGTGCAGTAATACAAACATTCACATATATTACATATATAAACATACTTTTTTATGTATGAAATTGATCAACCTAAATGATAATATTCTTATCAGCACTTTTATTTTCAAAAGTGGATATTGTCTGTATATGTGTGTGTATATACAGGGATATATAGTTTCATAATTATATATAATTATATATAATTGTTGGTTTACTTACTATTAAATCAAAAGTATAGAAAAAAGAAATGAATATAATTAAAAGGTAATATACAGCTTTCTGAAAATTAATATGGAACAAAGCTTAGAGAATTAAGAAAAATGCATAGAAATTTGACTAATACCTTAGTACAATCATTCTTAGGGGTTCTATACCCTTTCAGAATTGGATGAATGCTGTCATCCCTTTCCCCAGAAAAACAAATAAGCATATACATATACATATTGTTGTGCCTACAACCATGTGGGATTCACACATTCCTGAAGTAGATCCATGGATAGTAAAAGTTCCTGAACCCTCTGTTAAAAGTCCTTTTTTAAATTGTCCCCATAAAATGTTAGTTGTCATGGGGACCAGCAGATGGCATAATGGTTACATCACTGGACCCCTACCTAGTCGACCGTAGTTAACCAGAACTGACGACTTAAAACTCACACCAGGCACATGTGTGTGCATGCCCAGGATCCCAAGAAGAGAACTGAGGAGAAGGGATCACAGCATGGCCATCCCTCCTGGGCAGGGTGGGGAATGATTTCTTACTTTCTGTCTCTTTGTCTCTTTCTCTCCAGCAAGCGCACATGCCCGATAGCAAAAATCTCTCAAAAAAAAAAAGTTGTCACAACCAAAATCTGACAGAAGTATCACAACAGTAAGTCTAATGTTCAGGTCTTCTGTGACAGTGACTAAAAAGATATTTATATTCTCTTATTACCAGGCATTTCTTCTTCCCTTTAGCATCACCCACATAGCCTTTTCAGTTGTTTCTCCTCGTAACTGACCATCTTAATTTCCTCTCATGTCACCTAGGAGTCTACAGTTCTATTAGTAGTGAACTGCCTTACTTGCCTCCATTCTGTTTCACTTGATCCTGAATTCTACCACAAGGTTAATCTCTCCAAAGACAAGTTTGGTTTTTGATTGTTTTCAATGTTTTGTTTTATTTTTGAGGCCATCTAACATAATGGTTATGCATTTGCAGTAGGATCAGTCAAAGAGACCTTGATTGCACTCAAAACTCAGCTTTTCTCATACTAGCAGTGCAATCTTGGACATGCAACTTGACCTGTTCAGTTTCCGCTTACTTATCTATAAAATGAGGACAACAATGTAAATTAAAGAGTGTCGTAAGGATTAATGAGATAATGCATGTAATGTGATTTAAAGTGATTAGCAAGGTACAAGGACATAGTGCTGTTCAATAAATATTTCCTGAATAAATTAAATATATATCCTTGAGGTTTTTAATTTAATGCTTTGCTAATATAAATCTCTCTGCCTCAAACTTCATGATCCTCATTCCTTCCTAATCAAAATTTCAGCTCCTGCATCAAATCTTCCTTAATCTGATAGCCAGGTGTGATCTCTCCCTACTTCCTGATTCCTCACACTTTTCATATTGCTTATTACAGCAGTATAGTATAATGATGAATGATGAACACTCTCCAGTTGGACTGTCTGGTCACACATCCTAGCTGCTTTACCAACTAGCTTTGTTACCTTAGGCAGGTCATGTAAGTCCCCTGTGGTTTATCTTCCTTATCTGTGAATTTGAAAAAATAGTATCTATCACAAAGAGGTTTTATGGGGAAAAAATAATTTCTAAAAATAATTTCTAAAAATCATTCCAGAGGGGGATAGAAGCAGACCCAGGCAGGGAGCAAATGGGCGTGAGGAAACTTTCTGAGCAATGAAATACTCTAAAATTGTATTGTAAAAGTAAATATGTAAGTACTTTGAGAAAAAAAATAATCAACTAGTTTGTGGCCATGCTTTCATGGTATATGAACTTAATATTTGTCAAATGACAGTTAAAATGGATAAATTCTATGGTATTCAAACTATATCTATATAATGCCATTTAAAAGAAGGGGGAAGAGGATTAGAACACTTTGGTACATAGAAGCATACTATATGTGGTAACCATTATTATTAACTTTTACTGTCTTGATTACCTATGTTTCTTTTCAAGATTGTGAAAAGTGTCTCATTTCCTTACTCTCACTCCTCCCTTCCCTCCCTAAGGGAAGTCTCGGCTGAATCTTGGAACTGGCCTTGTCCATCGTTAGGTCCTCAGTAGATGTTCACTGACTGAATGTGCTCAATGGACTGATGGAGTTTAGGTTTTCTGTGGTTATATGCTGATTTGGGTTCAGGGTCCCACAGGTTTGTGTATGCAAAGAGAACTGAATTGTGCATTTAGGTAGCTGGTCTTTTATCTGAATCATAGAGAGCAGTTGATTTCAAAAGTATAGATTTTTTAATATCAAGGATAATACTGAGCATTTTGATGCTGATCTATACAGATATAAGACTCTGGCCTTCTCTAAACCTGATTTCTTTGGTCATACTTAAGCTATTGCCATTCTCTAGCCTTGGTATTTAAAGATCTGACATTTCCAACACTCCAAGTATCTTATCTTTGTGTTACTTGTTTTTTGTTTTTAAGAGGACCTACTCTTTTTTTTTTTTTTCCCAATTTTGCAAAGAGTGCATCCACTTGTCAGAGACAGGAAAGAGAGAGAGAGAACTTGAAAAAGTGAGAAAGTGCCCTCCATGGGGAATGGTAACACCACAATCCCTTAATCCCCTCTTCCATTTCTCCCTCCTTTCAGGAGGTGTTTCTCAAGCTTCTGGGTCCATGGACTCATACTGCCCAGCTGGCTGTGTGGAATCCAGCCTCCCATCATGCTATGGGCTGGCCCATCTTTGTGTTATTTGAATACTCACCCTTTCCTAAAAGGAAAAAAAAAAATGGATCTTCCCAAATATCACTCTTCCTCTGTTGCTGCTGCTTCTGTTCCCTGACCTCATCAGCCTAAAACATGTTGGGCACATGCTCCAGTGTTCAAGATTTGAAAGATGGAGAGCTGGAGGAAGGGAATGGCGGCACAACCAGACCCTGTGGAAGGTTCATTTTTCTTTCTTGCTCTCTTTCTCTCACTCTCAGGTGTGCATACCTGATCTATCATTAATAAATAAAGAAAATAAAAGATTTTTAAATTTGGTAAGAAGATCATACTTTGGTAAATATTTTATAAAAAAGAAGAAACAGAAAAACAAAGATATGTATTTTTGAAAGGTTCTGTCCTGTCATCCTTCTACCCCAGCCTCCCAATAAGCCAGAACTACAGATTCATACAGTCATACCCAATTTGTTCAACTTGACCCAGGAACTAAACTCAGGCCTCCCATACATAGAGTTTCCAGTCTCCCAAGAAAATATCACTATCTGTGCCCCATATTTTCTCAGCCCCAAATAAACTTCTCTAGCATCAGGACAAGTTTTCCAGGAGCCAGAAGAAAATTGTAAATGAGAGTCCTGTAGTCTTCCAAGATAAAGACATAATTTTTATTGCTTATAAAATAAAAATAAGTAATAACTATAATAGCAAATAGAACATGATGGGGCCAGGCTGTGTCACAATGGTTACACAGCTGGACTCACATGGAAAATATCTGGGGTTTGGCTCAGGACTTCCCTGAGCACCTCAGACAGGTGCACGTGACTGTGATTTGGGCCAGCTGAGACTGGGAATCAATCATAGAATGAGGATCCTGTTCAGGATACTCTCTCTCTCTCTCTCCCTCCTCCCACTTTCTCGCTCTCAGAAGAAATAAATGGATAAACTAAAAATAAATAAATAAATTCACATATAACAAAGACAAAACAAAACAAAAAGTCTTTTTATTTACACCACTTTTTAATGTAGCATCATGAAAAAGAAAAGTAACTTGTTAAGTATTGCTTGTTAGAAAGGAACGACTACCAGGACCAACAACCCATGGCCTGGTGGTTAACACAGCAGGATTCTATATGGCTGGCTGCGCAGTTTCAGTCCTGGACTTGGCAGCTTGAGAAATATGCCAGGAATGTAAGGATCGCCTTTGGGCATGCAATCGTTTCTCTTATTTTTCTCTCGTGCATGTGCACAAATATTCACGCCCTCTGGAAAATCACTTTAAAAAGGAAAAAAAAAGAGCAAAGGCCAAATCATCCAGTACTTTGGGAAGATAAACTATTGCTTAGAAACTTGTCTGCATCCTGAAATGAATAATTAGTTGAGCATCTCTTCCATGTAATATATTTTGGTCCAACGTGGAAACTCGTGTCTACCTCGAAAGATTTTTTGAGAACCAATATGAAGTAAAACATACTGGGATTGTCAATTCTATTAAAGAGAAAAAAAAGATCCTTTGTTAATGATATTCAAAAGAAGCAAAGCAATCTACCTTCTCAGGCATTTTTAAGGTAAACCCAGAGCAGCAGGAACATGGTAGGCAATTGGGTTAAAAACAAAATCTCTATTCAGTTATTGCACAAATATACTTTTTTGACATAAGGCATTGTGTATCTCTGTTGTTTATAAAAACCAAAACAATTCACTGAGTTTTCTCCATTTGCCATGGTTCCATTTCAGGTGAGTTGGGGAGCATAAATGGCCTTCTTTGAAGCTTGGGTATCCCTATGATGTCTAATATATTACTCAGGATGGAGTTTTCCATTTCCTTTTGTTGAATGCTAGATTATTTCCTTTATCATTCATACAGGGACAACAACAGAAGTTAGAAAAGATGCGTCAACATCTCCCATGCCAACAGAAAAGCAAAAGGAGCCTGTAACTACCGCCTCATCATCGTTCCAACACAGTGCCTCCCGGTAAGCTGCAGATTCTTGGTTTAGCATCTCCATATGAGAACATTTTTTTTAATGGTTTATTTAATAAATAATGAAAAAAATCTTAACAATTCTTAGTGACTCTTGCTGAGTAGTGAGGTCCTTATTTTGAAGCATCTAGATTTGGTTAGCTTAAACCACATGGAGTCCTTTTCTTTATACATTCACTTTCTTAACTGGTCCTGTAGATTGTCAAGGATTCACTTTCTTAATTGGTCCTGTAGATTGTCAAGGACTTCCATAGAAACACAAAGCTAATTCTGTCCTTCATCAGAAAATCTGCATAACAGCAAGTCCTTCCCAATTTATCACAGAATGGTTATACATATGGACTATAACTAACTGAATTAATTGACGTTGAAAATTATAGGGGCTTTTATACTAGTTAAAGTAATACTAACTTTTCTTTATACCAGAGACATTTGAAGAGTTAACCATTTTATTAGCTTTTCTGGAATCAGAGAAAGAAATACATATTTTTTTACTTTCTCATATTTGGGGCCAGCAGGTGGCATAGTGGTTGAGGCACGAGATTCCCACCTGGCCGACCCCAGTTTTAAGTCCTGGACCAGGTGGCTTGAAAGTCACACCACACGCTTTTGCATCCATGCCCAAAATCCCAAGGGGAAAATGGAGGAAAACGGATTGCAGCATAGCCAATCTCCCCTTGGGAGTAATTTCTTACTTTTTTGTCTCTCTGTCTCTCTGTCAAGAATACGCACCTTATAGCAAAAAACAAACAAACAAACAAAAAAACCTCTCTCAAAAAAAGAATTCTCAATTCTCATACTTAATGAGCCAACTCTCATACTGTACATCTGTACATTTAAGGCTGAGTATATAAATATCAAAGGGCTTGGTTTATTGTTTGTTTGGTGATATGACAGGGTTTTTGTTTGTTTGTTTTTTTGTTTTTTTAGAAGTTTTTGCTATAGGGCGCATGCGCTCACCATACAGAAAGAGACAGAGAGACAGAAAGCGAGAAATCACCCCCCAGGGGGGATGGTCACGCCGCAATCCCTTCTTCTCCGTTCTCCCCTCAGGATCTTGGGCACGCACGCACACGTGCCCGGCATGAGTTTAAGCCACCAGGTCCAGGACGCGAACCGCGGTCGACTACGTGGGAGTCCAGCGGCATAGCCATTACGTTAACTGCTGGTCCCAATGATATGACAGGTTTTGAGCACTTAAATTTCTAACATCAGATCAAATAAATTTAGATTTTAAGACTTAATTTGTAGTTGATTCAAAGTCCATTGCTTTTGCAAAGTAGAAATGACCAAGTTGTTGGTCTTAAGTCTGAAGATTTTAAAGATATACTCTAAAATTTATTTTTGGGGTGTGAGGTCATTTCAAAAGGGAGAGAAGCATTATCTCCTCTCCTCTGAAAAGCTGTATTCTGACCCTCTGCCTATAGAAATACTGTCCCACGGAAACCAAGCTTAGGCATCCTCAAGAGCAAGTGTTCATTGTGTGGTGACTCATCATTGTGCCTTATTTTGGAGCTAGAACACTAAAGACCTTAAAGCAATGTTGAGAAATGACTCTAACACAGAAGATAATAATACTGGCCACCATCTGTTAATTATCTGTATATGCCCAGCACCATGCCAAGCCCTTTATATTGCATTATCTGATTTGATCTTTACAGTCTTATGAGTGGTACTGTCATTTCCATTTTAAAGATTAGGAAACTAAGGCTCAACGAAGTTGAGTGACTTGTCTAAACTCACATAGCTAATAAGAGGGAGAGACAACATTTTTGACCCACAGCTCATAATCTGTTGTAATAGGTCATCCGGAAAGTCATAATGCATTTTTCTATGCAAAGATACATCAGAGATTTCCTTAAAACCCAATAGTAGTTGACAGTGACAGCCTCCCTATTTTGGAATCTAACCACAGTACACAGAGAATTTAACCAGCTTACAACATTCTTTCTCTATTTCTCCTTTAAAAAGTAATAATAAATTAAATAAATAAGTGTGTGTGTGTGTGTGTGTGTGTGTGTGTGTGTGTGTATTTTGCCTAAGTCCCACAATGAGTTGTGGTTCTGAAATGTTGATGAGACTTCCTCTTTGGACCACTTAACATAAAGACTAAAAGCTTGTGTTGCAAACCAGGCCTAAGCCCTAACTTACCTTGAGGGATTTGTTTAGAGGAGTTAGAAAAAGATCTGCATCTTCAATCTTAGTGAATTTTCCTATTGTTGAAGATTAAAATGAGATCTTAAATACCACATTAGTGTGGCTTTGATGGTTGCATTTCAGTTTACACAGAAGCATGAAAAAGAAGTATAGAATGTTTCCCCAATAAGGGCCTTATAAAACATCCTCTGCACACAATTTCTGAATGAACCATATCAATGTTGTACAGTTTTACAGACCCAGGTTAAAATTTCTGTGAACAGTCATATTCATGGATCTTGAATACTGTAGGTCAGCTATATAGAGACTTTAAGAAGCTTCTGAAATACTGAGCATTTTGCTAAATAAAACAATGTGTAACACACCAGATTTTATCCTTAGAAGTGCATGATGGCATAGTATACGTCTATTATACAAAGTGCAGAGTTGAAAAACAGATTCAGTTCTATGAAAATCAGTTACCAGGAAGGCACAGTGGTTGCTTTTCAAACTTCAGAATCAGGATTATTAGAATTTTTTTTTCTTTCAAAGTGTAGAAAAGGCATTTTTTTATACACTATTTTTCGGTCACGTGCAAACACTAAATGCAGAAAAAAGCCTATTTTTCTTCATCTTAACACACCTTTGAAAATACTGAAGAGAACAGCAATAAAACCTTTCCTTTTCCTGTGCACCCCAAATTTGAAGAATAAGAGAGACAGATGCCAGTAGGAAACAGTCTCTCCTTTGTTCTCTGAAAACACCTAGAAGACTCTCATATTGGCCCATGGGCAGGTGAAAAAATCAGGTGTGGCAAAATTATCTTCCTCATTCACAGTGTAGTTTGTTAATTGTTCTCTCTGTTGGCTGTCAATATAATGTGAAATTTTTATTCCCCATTCAAGATGGGAAAAGTTGTGGCTTAAAATGTTAACATTTGCATTTTTATTTGTTGATTTATTTAAAGGACAGCCTCTCCTACAGCAATCCATCACTTGGTGACACCCCAAATATGAATAATGTATTGTAGACTTGCAGTTACAATGTGTAATAAGTGCTAGAGACAGTAAAGGAATGTTAACTATGTTGCAAATGTAATATTTATCGACTCATAAAGTTTATTGCTTTCGAGGTTCAATAATACTGACCATAAGACATTAATATCACTTATCCTGATTTTAGCTGGGCACCTTTGTATGTAGAAATATTCATCTATCTCATGCTAACAAAATAAATATGTAATTTACAGCACAAGCAAAGAGTTTTCTGTGCTGAGAGCTGCAGTGCTTCTTTCTCTCCACTTCTCTTGGCTTCCAGCACTGATCACACAGCCCTGAGCTGTCTGAGGAAATAAGCCCAGTGGCCACCTCAGTACAAGACGGCGATGGCATTGAACTGGTGCCATTCATTTCAGCTTGGCTGGAACAGGACAGACAACACCACACAGACCATTTCACAAGAGAGTTCTGGAGGGGCTTTTCTCTTTGCCATTCTGAATACCTAGTGGGTAGGTCAACCTTGGCTCTGAAAGAAAGTTGAATAAATACCTTTCCTTCCATGAGATGGAATCAATTTATCAATTCTACTTGATCCTCTGTTCTCCAGTGTGAAGCCAGAGCTGAGTAGGTTACCATTTGCTTCTCAAATGAATATGTTATGAGCACAAATGTTTCTGGTAATTAACCATTTCGTGCCTTCCAGAATTAGATGTGTCCATTGCCAACAATAAAGATCACACAGGATGTATCTAGCACCCAGAGCAAAAGAAGTAATGTTAATTAGCAACCATCAACTGTAATTGTCATCCCCATTAAGATGCAGAATTATGTATTTCTTCGTTATAAATAACCTTTCTAATTGTACTTGATGTATGCCAATTTAATCAAAAAGTATACTTGCAACAGGCAGATATTTGCATTAATGTAACTTTGGATAGTCAAGTCTGATCTGAAATTTGACTGGCGGAAAAAAAGGTCTATTACAGCTGTATATCCTTTATATGTTGGTGTCTTTTTCTGTTTAGATATGTAGATCTGATTCATTTTATATTAAAATAAGGATAGGATCTTCTGGGATTGTTCATTGCAACAGAAGTTTTGTCACTGGTTTTAAACCAGTTTTAAACACTGGTTGAGCTTCTATTTTTCATTCATACGGCAGTGCAATGATGATTGCTCCAGACTGAAAACTGAGACAAACAGCAGGGGTACAGTGGAAAGATTAAATTCTCAGTCCCTGAAGTAAAAGGTTACTAGTTCTCTGTTTTGTGATACGTAAGAGTTGCTGCTGCTCCCCACCACCTTCTTTTTGTGTGTGAAATATGAGCAGAGAGGCAAATCTCACCCAGACATGCCCTGCTAGTGAATTTTTAGAACCAGAATGAGTTTTAGCCTATTTCTAGGAAGTAGAAGTATTTGCCTCTCTAGATTTTTCTTTCTTTTTTCCAGTAAGTTTTTGGTTTTGAAGGTTTTCTTTTCTTTTAGTTTGTTTCTTTTTGAATTGTTGAGGTGGGATCGATTTTGTGGAGCTTGTTTTTTTCTAGAAGGGACTTAAGAACTTTTGTCTTTTGCTGTCAAACCATATGCTTAATATGTTCCCCAACATTATTGCACATTTACGTCTTGCTCAACTTTCCATGGTAGTCACCTGTGCACAGCTGTGCTTCTGAGGCAACTGTTGGCACACAGCTGACTAAAAGATGTCTTGTAAGGACCTTTGCCCGTAAGGCTAAGATCCAGGGACCAGGCTTAAAAGTTTTGAGAACCCCAAACCACACTCAACCAAACCCAGACTGGAAGGGATTATTCTCTCTGTCTTGAAGACAGTATTTATTTATCTTTATTTTTACCATAAGTAACTTGACATGAAAATTCAGTTATTTTCAGCTCCAAATATGATGCCATAGCTTTTAAGGGACTAGAATAACTGATGGTGTTTTGGTTCTTTGCTGTGCTATGAAAGGGAACAAACGTTTCTGCATTTGCCCCTCTTTGTTCTCTGTGGATTATAAACCGTGGCTTTAGCCTCTGGGTGGTTTGGTACTGTTTAGTTTCCAGCATCACATTGCCAGTAACCATTTCCATTGACAAGAAGAGAAAATCGTATGAATGCACCCTTCCAGTTGTAACAGTGAGCTATTTTATTTTAGCAACAAAATTCTAGATTGACAGCTGCCAGGGGATTCAAAACCTACATAAGAAATATATCTTTATTATACTAGCAACAAAAATATAAAACTGAATGTTATAGTTACTTGTTAACATCTCATAGTACTTTAGAATGCTTTTGTTTATTTGTTTGTTTGTTTTTTAGAGACAGGATCTTGCTGTGTTGACCAGGCTGACCTTGAACTCATGACCCTCTTGCTTTAGCTTCCCGAGTAGTTCAGGTTATACGTGCATACCCACTGTGCACAGCCAGGATGCTTTTAATATTCATTATTTCACTTAAATTATACCAAAACCCTGTATGCAAGTAGTAGTAGTATTTCATTTTATATGAAAAAATGAGAACTGAGACTGAGTAACTGGCCAAGTCCACATAGTAAGGAGGCAAAGAAGAAGACTTGAATGCAGCTTTTCTGATCCCATGTCTCAGGGTTGTTTTTTTCCGCCATTTTTCCACACCATCTGAAACCTGAATTTCGTTCTGAAGTACAGGCACTGAGCTGATAAAATTCTTTTTTTTTTAAGGAATTATTTTATTAAACTTTATTTACTTATTTTAATTTAACCAGGGAGAGACAGAGTGAGTGAGAGAGAGAGAGAGACAGTGAGAGAGAGAAAGCAAGCTGTCAGGTCCGGAACTCAAACCATGGTTGGCCATGAGGGAGTCCAGCGTCTTTAATCACCATGCCACCTACCGGCCCAGAGCTGATAAAATTCTGGTTTAGGATAAGAATCAGATAAACTTAGCTTAAGTATTGAAATTTGTTTTTGTAACTTTATAGAAAGAACGTAGTCATAATAGAAAAGTGGAGTACTGTGGTTCAGTTATGCACAATAGCAACACTTACTTGTGTTTGTTCCCAGAAGCCTAAGCATAACACAGTCTCTTTTTTAACCAGACTTTTTTCTCACCTATACATTTATTATTCATTAAATGCCTGTTATGGATCAAGTATTGTGTTGAGCACATAACAGATATATCCATCTATATTATATATTCATACAAATTACACATTATTGTAAAAACATTTTAATGACTATTAAAGCAGAGTTTTAAAAATATTAGGTAGAATGTCTTCTCACATTTTTCAAAATGATTTCCTAAAATTTTCATCACAGGGGTGAGAACTATCATTTTAGCTTTATCTGCTCTCAGAGTAACAGTATACATACTACATGCAAAGTAGACTTCACTATCACTTTTCCATTTTGAGTACAGTGGTCCCTCCTTATCTTCAGGAGATATGTTTCAAGACCCCCAATAGATGTCCAAAACCACTGATAGCACCATACTCTATATATATAATGTGTTTTTTCCTAAACACACATACCCATGATAAAGCTTAACTTATAAATTAGGCACAATAGGAAATTAAGAACAATAATAATAAAATAGATCAATTAAAATAATATACTGTAATGAAAGTTATGTGAATGTGTTTTCTCTTTCAAAATATTTCATTTTACTGTAATTTTTGGACCACGGGTAATTGAAACCATAGAAGGTGAAATCACAGGTTGTGGGAGTTGGGGGGGAGACACTACTGTATATTGTATTTAACAAAAACAAAACCTAATGAAATCTTGCACATAAATTGATGACAGTTAAAATAATCTGAAAAGAGTTTTTTAGAAAAGAATTTTAATTTAGAAGAGAATGTGTTGAATATGTAAAATACAAAGTTATAAATATTCCAGTCTTCCATGTTTAACAGGAAAGCTAAAAAGCCCAGCCATTCAAAGGGTTTTCATTCAGCTGGGTTGATACCTTGGAATTCCCTGCCAGTAGCTACTTGTCACCAAGCACAGATGAAAGCATGGAAATTCTTCTGTGTTTGATGAAAAGATACTGTTTTTAGTTAAGCAGTGATGTTGAATTGATACTGTAATTCCCACTGGTAAAACTTATTAATATAATCATATATTCCTCTTACACACACTGGTATATAGAGTGTGTAACTTAGGAAAACAGAAACAAATACGCTAAGTGGATATACTAGAGATGTAACATAATTCCAAACAGTGAATTTAGTATGAGAAGCATGTCGAGACATTCTTATACTAGGAAGAATATACTTGGAAAAATATGTTATGTCAGTTTATATTTACTAGCCACCTAGTTAGAATTCTAGTCTTTGGCTTTAGGAAATCTTTATAAAGGCCTGAATTCTGGGTTAAGAGATTACATAAGGTATTTTATTTTCATGCTTTTCTGTATTCATATGATCTAGTTGCATAATTTAAAAAACAATGTTTGAAAAGAAAACAAAGGAATGCATTGGTAGGAAGCCAACCCATTTTATGATTTTATACTCAGTAGTTCCAAGTAGTTGCAAAAACCCTAAGATTACCCTTGGCACATAGGACATAAATATCTTCTTTGTCAACCCAGCAATAGGTAAGGATTATGTTTCCTTGGTGTGTCATCTCCAGGGTACTGAACTCTGAAAACTGCTATGATTAGTGACATCTGTTCAGTATTGCCAGTTTCTGCTATCATTTCACAGGTTTTAGCCTCATGAACTGCTGTTGCAGAGCTGTTCATTTGATCCAAGGTCATCAAATTCCCTTAACTTCAAGAAACATTTGTTGAATGTCTCATACTGTATTAGGTACTTTAATACGTTTATAAAAATTATTTTATATATGTTACCTAACGTAATCCTTACAGTCACAAGAAAATAAAGCTCCAAGAGGCAATTATAGAAAAAAATAAGATCCTAGGTGTAATTATAGCACCTGGGTTTATAGGCCTAGGTTTAAACGCTAGCTATGTGGTTTTGAGCAAATAATTTAATTTAATCTATAAAATGGGAATCATCATATCTCCCTCATAGACACACCATGATGATTAAGCAAGATAGTTTATATAAAGTACTTAACACAGTCTGGTATGTGGTTAAGTGCTCCATAAACAGTAGTTGTCATCGGAACTTCCTAAGATCACTTAGGCAATAAGGAACAGAGCTAGGACTTGGACCTTACTCTGTGATTCCAAGCTGTATGTGTGTTCTCTAACAAAAGGTTAGAGATAAATTTGGGTTCATTTCAGAGGTGAGCGACTGAGTGTGTGTGTGTGTGTGTGTGTGTGTGTGTGTGTGTGTGTTCATATTGACCCTCATATATCCATGCCTATTTCTTTACCTCTCTAAGCCCAGTTCTTCATATCAAAATAAGAATATTAGTAACTATGTGGGAGGAGAGTAAGAAATGGCAGCGGGTGAGAGGGAGGAAGTCAGGAGGAAAAGAAACAAAATATATAAGAAACAAGAATTGGAAAATTATTTGTTGAAGATAACATGTATGAAAAAATCTTTGAGCCAATATACAGTGTATTCTGGATGGTAAAACTCATTTTGTATGCTGCAATGATATATAGTGAATGAATGGAAAATAAATAAATTTTTAAAAAAGAATATTAGTTACTGCATTATAAATTTGCTCAGAGGATTAAATGTGACTAAGTATGCAAAGCCTTTACCTTGATACTTGGCCATATCAGGCACTCAGTGTTAGCTTTCTTCTCTGTGCTCTGGGAAATAAGACTTGTTCAGGCATCTTGAACTGTGTGTGTGGATGACACCAGCCCCTGTGGCAAATATCCTGAGTGACAGTGTCTCTGCAGAGAAGTAGCTTAGAAGCAAACAGAAATAACCGTGCATTCCAAGGTTTTCTTTATGCAATGTTGGCAGATTTTTCTAATGTCTTGTGATGCCCCTTCCATTTGTTTTTCTTCTAAATGGAGTAAAATTCTTGGCTGGATGATAGGGTTAAGATTTAATTTTAAGATTTTATGTTCCTAAGGCATCTATTTCTAGGGTCACTCAATACCTCACTGAAGTTAATAATAATGAATTTCATCCTCATAATTAGCCCTTTATAAAGATTCTGAAAGTGTTTAATTTCTTTTAAAGTTTTTTTTATTTAAGAAAGAGAAAAAAAAGAGGGAAAGACAAAAAGAGACAGGAGGAAAGAGATATTAGACAAGGTCTGTCTGTGTTACAGTCCTCTTGCCCCAGGCTCCTAGCTACCTAGAACTACACACATGCACCATTATATCAGGACTGTTTAGTGGGGCTAAGAATTGAAACCAAAAAAGAAACAATAATTAGAGTGAATCAACATCCCTCAGAATTGGAGAATATATTTGTAGACGATGCCTCAGATAAGGGACTGATAACCAGAATATAAAAGGAACTCAAGCAGCTCATCCAATTAAAAGATGGGCAAATGAGCTGAACAGACAACTCTCTAAGAAAGATGTACAGGGGCCAGCAGTTGGCATAATGACTATGTTGCTGGACTCCCATATAGTCAACCACGGTTCCTGGACCTGGTGATTTAAACTCACGCCGGGCGCATGTGCGTGCGTGCCCAAGATCCTGAGGGGAGAATGGAGGAAAAGGGATTGCGGCGTGACCATCCCCCCTGGGGGGTGATTTTTCGCTTTCTGTCTCTCTGTCTCTGACTTTCTGGCGAGCACACAGCTCTATAGCAAAAACCTCTCAAAAAAAAAAAAATGTACAGCCAAAAACCATATGAAAAAATACTCAACATTTCTTATCATAAGGGAGATGCAAATCAAAAGCACAATGAGATACCACCTAACCCCAGTCAGAATGGTGAAGATTTAAAAAATAAAGAATGATAAGTGCTGGCAGGGCTGTGGAGAAAAGAGAACTCTTTTGCACTGTTGGGAATGTAAATTAGTACAGCCACTGTGAACAGTATGGAGATTTCTCAAAGACCTACAAATTGCTTTCTGCCATGGATGCTGCCAGGGAAGCATCATTGAATTCTCTCTTTCCACTGCCGTCATGTCAGAGTCTCCCAAAGAGCTGGAACAGCTGCGGAAACTCTTTATCAGAGGGTTGAGCTTTGAAACAACGGATGAGAGCCTGAGGAGCCATTTTGAGCAAAATGGGGAACGCTCACAGACTGCGTGGTAATGCGAGATCCAAACACTGAGCGCTCCAGGGGCTTTGGGTTTGTCACGTAGGCCACTGTGGAGGAGGTGGATGCAGCCATGAAGGCAAGGCCACACAAGGTGGATGGAAGAGTTGTGGAACCAAAGAGGGTTGTCTCAAGAGAAGATTCTCAAAGACCGGGTGCCCCCTTAACCGTGAAAAAGATATTGGTTGGTGGCATTAAAGAAGACACTGAAGAACATCACCTAAGAGATTATTTTGAACAATATGGTAAAATTGAAGTGATTGAAATTATGACTGACCGAGGCAGTGGCAAGAAGAGGGGCTTTGCTTTTGTAACCTTTGATGGTCATTACTCTGTGGATAAGATTGTCATTCAGAAACACCATACTGTGAATGGCCACAAATGTGAAGTGAGGAAAGCCCTGTCCAAACAAGAAATGGCTACTGCTTCCTCCAGCCCTAGAGGTCGAAGTGGAAACTTCAGTGGTGGTCGAGGAAGTGGTTTTGGTGGTAATGATAACTTTGGTCATGGAGGAAACTTCAGTGGTCATGGTGGCTTTGGTGGCAGCCATGGTGGTGGCAGATATGGTGGAAGTGGGGATGGCTATAATGGATTTGGTAATGATGGTGGTTATAGAGAAAGTGTCCCTGGTTACTCTGGAGGAAGCAGAGGCTATGGAAGTGGTGGACAGGGT
>NW_006199830.1:1329942-1332855 GCF_000334495.1 Tupaia belangeri chinensis | reverse complement strand
CTTGCCCAAACCAGGAAATCAAGGGGGCCATGGCGGTTCTAGCAGCAGCAGTAGCTATGGCAGTGGCAAAAGCTTTTAATGAACTGCCAAGAAACAAAGCTTAGCAGGAGAGGAGAGCCAGAGAAGTGACAGGGAAGCTACAGGTTACAACAGATTTGTGAACTCAGACAAGCACAGTGGTGGCAGGGCCTAGCTGCTATAAAGAAGACATGCTTTAAACAATACTCATGTGTATGAGCAAAACAATAGAGGACTGTATTTGTGACTAATTGTATAACAGGTTATTTTAGTTTCTGTTCTGTGGAAAGTGTAAAGCATTCCAACGAAGGGTTTTAATGCAGATTTTTTTTTACACCCATGCTGTTGATTGCTATTTAATAATCTGATCATGATGCTGAATAAATGTGTCTTTTTTTTAAAAGAAAAAAAGACCTACAAATAGAACTACTATATGATCCAGCAATTCCACTCCTGCATATCTACCCAAAGGATAGGAAGTCAGAAAAATACTTGCGCATCCATGTTTGTTGCAACATTATTCACAATAGCTAAGACATGAACCAACCCAAATGTCCACAAACAAAGGGATTGAAAAAATGTGGCACATATACACTACAGAATACTACTCAGCCATAAAAAAACAATGAGACCATGGCATTTGATAGAAAGTGAATGAATATGGAAGATTTACTGCTAAGCAAAGCAAGGAAGATTATGAAAGAGAGGCATTGTATGTCCACACTTAATTTATACCAAATGTCTGCAATCTCTGGCAGAAACTGAAATATTGGATGCTATAAAGGCATGGAGAGCAACTATGGGTACCAGAGACAGTGTGGGAGGAGGGTGCGAAATAGCAGAGGGAGGGAATTAAGGGGAAACAAAAAGAAGTAAAACATATAAGAAACAGAAAATGGAAAATTAACTTTTGAAGATAATACATATGGTAATATCTTTGATTGAGCCAATATAGAGTATATTCTGAATGGGAAAATTTATTTTGTATGCTGCAATGACATACAATGAATGAATGTAAAATGAATAATTTTTTTTTTTTGGAGAGATTTTCACTGTAGGGCACGTGCGCTCGCCAGACAGACAGAGAGAGACATAGAGACAGAAAGCGAGAAATCACCCCCCAGGGGGGATGGTCACGCCGCAATCCCTTCTCCTCCATTCTCCTCTCGGGATCTTGGGCACGCACGCACACGCACCCGGCGTGAGTTTTAAGCCACCGGGTCCGGGACACGAACCGCGGTCGACTATGTGGGAATCCAGCGACATAGCCATTACGCTAACTGCTGGTTCCCTAAAATGAATAAATTTTGACAAAATGAGAAAAAAAAATAAAAAGAATTGAAATCGGGCCTCCCATGAAACCTCAGCCACCAGGGAGCATTATCATAGTGGCATGTACCACTGTACTGAGCTGTAAAAATAACTATTTCTTTTTTTTTTCTTTTTTTTTCTTTTTTGGAGAGGTTTTCACTATAGGGCGCGTGTGCTCGCCAGAAAGACAGAGAGAGACAGAAAGCGAGAAATCACCCCCCAGGGGGGATGGCCACGCCCCAACCCCTTCTCCTCCATTCTCCTCTCAGGATCTTGGGCACCTACACACTCACGCCCGGTGTGAGTTTAAGCTACTGGGTCCAGGACTTGAACCGCAGTTGGCTACATGGGAGTTCAGTGACATAGCCATTATGCTAACTGCTGGTCCCAAAATGTCTATTTCTATGTCTTACCTAGATTAATACAATCATAATTACAGAGAATATGCCCTAGTGGTATTTCATTTGGGTTTTCCGAAGTGATTCTGATGCATTCAGTTTAAAGAAGCACATTTTGAAACCCCTGCTCTGGAGCTGCACATCTCACTACCTAACCAGCAAAACAGCATTCTCCCTTCTTTTTGCTACCAGCCCAACCCCAGGACCACTCCTTTCCATTGGTAATTTTCATTAACCTTCTCCCTCAAGGGTTATCAGAACACATCAATAAACCTACAGTGAAAAAAACATATGAAGAATCCTTGAACACTGGATACAGTGGTTAAACCTATAGTCCCAGCTACTCAGGAGAGTGAAGCAGAAGAATTGCTAGTTAAGACCACCTGGACAATGTAGCAAGACCCTGTCTTTAAAAAATAAAATTAGTACTTTGAACAATTCCACTTACCAATCTAAGCTGTTGAAATTGGAGGTTAATTAGTAAGACAGATCGTTGTTGTCAGTCTTCTCTATAGAAAGCTTATATAGATCCATCATCTATGGGAGAACTCAGAAAGTAGCAAAAGAAAGACTCCTAAGGAAATCATTCCTGCTCTGGTTTCTGCCTATTTTTCTCTTCTCAGTTTTATCTTTCTTCATAGTACTTACCACTTTCTAACATAATTTACTACTGTATTTTGGGTTTTGTTTTGTTTCTTATTATTTTGCTTTGTTTTTGTCAAAAGGATGCATGCATTAACAAAATGAGAGAGAAAACGAGATAAAGCACCCCCCTCTAATGGAGTGTGGTTGTGCTGCCATCCTTTTTTCGCCATCTACCCATCCCAGGATTTTGGACACACATACATGGACCCAGTGTGTCTCCCAAGCTGCCAGGGCCAAGATTTGAACTAGACTTGGCTGTGGGGGAATCTGGTTCCCAATGCACAGTTCTTAACCTCTGTTCTACAGGGACAGTCCTACAAGTGTGTTTTTATCAATTTTGCCTCTCTGTCCAATGCAGAATCTAAACTTAATGAGCACAAGGTTTTCTTGTTTTGTTTTGGTTTTATTTTTCCTATTATATTAATTGCTATACCTCTGCATGAGAGCAAGGCCTGGCTCATAACAGACATTCAGTGAATATTTATTGGGTGGATAAATGAATGATTGCAAACAAAGTGAATATTTCCTTTTAATTTACCAG
>NW_006199830.1:1327028-1329911 GCF_000334495.1 Tupaia belangeri chinensis | reverse complement strand
ATTCCTGTATTCAGCTTTCCTTTACATCTTTACCACCTATACAAAAGAATCATGGCTTCTACCCAGCCTATTCATCTATTCAACAGTTACGCTTTCTTTACTTGCCAGAACTTCCTTGCATTTTTTTAATATACTTGAAGATTTTCCCAGTCGGTAAAATTGGAAAGCATTTTGGCTTTCAGGATGGTTCCAGATTGGATAACAGCAGATTCTCAATTGTGAGCAAGGTCAACATGTTTTCTGCATTGGAGTTTGATTGCTTAGAGAATGTCAGTAGCACTGAGGATAACAGATATGCTTTTCTTAGCTCTTCGGTATCTTCTGTTTGGCCCTATCACAGAGCTTCTAAACCTCTGCCTTGGCCTATAGTTGGTTTATAGTTTGATTCTCTCAAGTTAAAATATTTTGTGTGTAGATAGCATGGCTTTGAGAAAAAATGGCATTAGAATTAAAACACAAAGACTGAAAAAAAAAAAGTTTGGATTCAGTGCTGGCTAGCAGTTTAGAAATGTGAAGTATGTAAGCAAACCTGGTACCATATCATTGATTCACAGCATGGCAGAGAGCAGTTTCCTGAGGAACACTGCTCTTCCCAGTTGGTAAGGGACCCTTATCAACTTTACATTGTACAATTTACATGTCCTGAGATTATGCTGTGTGAAAGTGAAGGTTTACCGAAGGTTTACTTTTCTATTTTTTAAATGAAATCATGTCTGGAAAACATTCAATATGACTATAAGGAAGATACCAAGAGAAAGACATAGAAAAAAATGTAATACTCATGAAGTCCAAATTGAGGTCTTCGGTCACTTTGCAAAAGGTGGCCATATATTTTAGGCCACAGGCTTTGCCTTGGGGAATGAATGGTGAGATTGAGCATAATAGCATAAGAATGCCATTGAGTAAATCAGACACTTTGTCACCAAGAATACTTACTATGGAGAAGACATAGAATAATGTAGTTAATGGTAATTGGCTAATACATCTTCGGCTCAGCCAGACGTTTTTATACACTGTTTATACATTAAAGTACGTGTACTGCCAGCTCTCTGGTACAGTGTCAGTGCACTGCTCAAGAGAAGCCAGATCTTATGTGGTGAAGACAGTTCAAGTCCTTGGCCTGGTCAGCATGAAACATGTTGGACATGTGTTCTGGTGTCCAAGATCTGAAAGGCTGCAGGACTGGAGGAGAGGGATCATTTTCTCTCTTTCTCTCTCCCCCCCCTCCTCCTACCCCCCTCCCCCCTCTCTCTCTCATATTCAAATGCTCTATAACAAATATATATATATATATATATAAATCAACCAATAGGTGGAGTGGTAGTTAAGGTGCTGGACTCCTACATGGCCAACTGTGTTTCCAGTCCCAGACTTGGCAACTTGTATATTCACACCAGGCATGTGTGCATGCATCCCCAAAATCCTAAGAGGAGAATGGAACAGAGGAAATTGCAGCATGGCCATCCCCCTACAGGTGATTTCTCACTTTCTCACCAGCTCACTCACTCATTTTCTCTCTCTCTCCCTCTCTCTCTCTCTCTCTCTCTCTCTCTGGTGAGCACACACATCCCATAGCACAAACCTGAAAAAAAAAAAAAAAGAAATTATATATATAATGTGTGCGTGTGTGTATTGGGTTGTTGGAAAAATCAAGACGTAGTTTCCTATGCAAAAATGAATGCACCGTGTCCGGGCGCGTGTGCGTGCATGCCCAAGATCCTGAGAGGAGAATGGAGAAGGGATTGTGGCGTGGCCATCACCCCTGGGGGGTGATTTCTCACTTTCTGTCTCTCTGTCTGTCTCTGTCTGGTGAGCGCATGCGCCCTATAGCAAAAATGCACCATTCATTACTTTTCCACAAAATTTCCATTCAGTATTTCACACACACATGTACACTCATACACAACATATTAATGAGATACACTTTCCCCCACAAATAAGGCATCATAGTTCTTCTTCTTCATCTTACCTTATCTTTATTGTGAGGAAAGTCATTTTAATCTTACGTATTATTAGTAACTTTTTTTATGAGTTTAACCTTAAAAAATAAAAAGATATATATGAAAGTTCTGTGTAAAGAGTAAAGGGAAGTACATAACTATTGTTATTTTATTTTAGTTTTAGTTTGTGCTGTAGGGTGTGTGCATTCGCCAAAGAGAGACAGTGAAAACACCCCCTTCCCTAGGGGATGGCCATGCCACAATCCCTTCTCCATACTCCTCTCAGGACTCTGGGCACACATGCACATGCACCTGGAGTGATTTTCAAACTGCCAGCTACGGAATTCAAACTATGGAGTTGGCCATGTGGGATCCAGCTACCTTAACCACCATGCCTCCTATTTGCCTTAGCTTTTAAGACTTCTGGATACAGGATCTACGTTCTCACCAAAGTATTTTTGCTATGCCTTTTTAAAAAAATATGAGTTTCTTTATATTAACCCTAATATAACTCATGAAAGAAAGATTCTACATTGGTCTTGAAGTTCAAGAGCAATTGACCAGTGCAATACCTGTTTACTTTTTACTCATTGATTTTCTTTTTGTCATGGGTGCATACCGAAGTATAAGTATTACTCAGATTGATCTCACCATCATATTGCCTGGCACCCAGCCCTAAATGTATAAAATGTTCAACTTGATTGGAACATTAAAGCCTCTTGTGAGGCAAGGAGAGAGAGATCACAGTTATACCTGAAAACCTGTTTCTTCTTTTGAGGGAGCTGGGTAATTTTGAGATAGTTTGGAATAAGAACCCTCCCTCAATCTCTTCCTGCCACATACTTAAAAACCAGAATCAATACCTAGAGTTAAGAAGAAAGTCTCAAGTCCAATACAGCTCAGTAAGGTAGAAAGCACAGTTGACCATGTGGAATGTAGGCCC
>NW_006199830.1:1294666-1326985 GCF_000334495.1 Tupaia belangeri chinensis | reverse complement strand
CCCCCCCTCCCCCCCCTCTCTCTCACTTTCAAATGCTCTATAACAAATATATATATATATATATATAAATCAACCAGTAGGTGGAGTGGTAGTTAAGGTGCTGGACTCCTACATGGCCAACTGTGTTTCCAGTCCCAGACTTGGCAACTTGTATATTCACACCAGGCATGTGTGCATGCATCCCCAAAATCCTAAGAGGAGAATGGAACAGAGGAAATTGCAGCATGGCCATCCCCCTACAGGTGATTTCTCACTTTCTCACCAGCTCACTCACTCATTTTCTCTCTCTCTCCCTCTCTCTCTCTCTCTCTCTCTCTCTCTGGTGAGCACACACATCCCATAGCACAAACCTGAAAAAAAAAAAAAAAAGAAATTATATATATAATGTGTGCGTGTGTGTATTGGGTTGTTGGAAAAATCAAGACGTAGTTTCCTATGCAAAAATGAATGCACCGTGTCCGGGCGCGTGTGCGTGCATGCCCAAGATCCTGAGAGGAGAATGGAGAAGGGATTGTGGCGTGGCCATCACCCCTGGGGGGGGATTTCTCACTTTCTGTCTCTCTTCTCTGTCTGTCTCTGTCTGGTGAGCGCATGCGCCCTATAGCAAAAATGCACCATTCATTACTTTTCCACAAAATTTCCATTCAGTATTTCACACACACATGTACACTCATACACAACATATTAATGAGATACACTTTCCCCCACAAATAAGGCATCATAGTTCTTCTTCTTCATCTTACCTTATCTTTATTGTGAGGAAAGTCATTTTAATCTTACGTATTATTAGTAACTTTTTTTATGAGTTTAACCTTAAAAAATAAAAAGATATATATGAAAGTTCTGTGTAAAGAGTAAAGGGAAGTACATAACTATTGTTATTTTATTTTAGTTTTAGTTTGTGCTGTAGGGTGTGTGCATTCGCCAAAGAGAGACAGTGAAAACACCCCCTTCCCTAGGGGATGGCCATGCCACAATCCCTTCTCCATTCTCCTCTCAGGACTCTGGGCACACATGCACATGCACCTGGAGTGATTTTCAAACTGCCAGCTACGGAATTCAAACTATGGAGTTGGCCATGTGGGATCCAGCTACCTTAACCACCATGCCTCCTATTTGCCTTAGCTTTTAAGACTTCTGGATACAGGATCTACGTTCTCACCAAAGTATTTTTGCTATGCCTTTTTAAAAAAATATGAGTTTCTTTATATTAACCCTAATATAACTCATGAAAGAAAGATTCTACATTGGTCTTGAAGTTCAAGAGCAATTGACCAGTGCAATACCTGTTTACTTTTTACTCATTGATTTTCTTTTTGTCATGGGTGCATACCGAAGTATAAGTATTACTCAGATTGATCTCACCATCATATTGCCTGGCACCCAGCCCTAAATGTATAAAATGTTCAACTTGATTGGAACATTAAAGCCTCTTGTGAGGCAAGGAGAGAGAGATCACAGTTATACCTGAAAACCTGTTTCTTCTTTTGAGGGAGCTGGGTAATTTTGAGATAGTTTGGAATAAGAACCCTCCCTCAATCTCTTCCTGCCACATACTTAAAAACCAGAATCAATACCTAGAGTTAAGAAGAAAGTCTCAAGTCCAATACAGCTCAGTAAGGTAGAAAGCACAGTTGACCATGTGGAATGTAGGCCCCTTAGCCACCAGGACTGGCCCATCTGGCATGTTTTTGAAGCCTCTAGAGCCAGGTCTTAAACCACAGTTGGCCATGTAGTATTTGGCTGCCCCAAGCACCAGGCTACAGAGCTGGTCCATACTACAGATTTTTAAAAGTAACATTTAAATTACCTATAATCCCTTTACCCACTGTACATACTATGTTCACTGTATATACCACTGTTAGATTTTTAGTATTTAATATATTTCCTTCCAATCCTTTTTCTTTAATTTTTATATACTTCTCTTGTTTTCAATAAAGTTTTTCTAAATTGTCAGATACCTGAAAGCTAAAAAAGCAAAAGCTCTTCTTTGCATTTGTCATGCTATGAATAAACAAGGGAGAGGTATGGTGGAAATTAAATAGGCAAAATAAAATGACTTTGATTTGTTAGTAGGGTTGATTATTGGAATGAGATTGTACATGCTTCTCTCACAACTTACTTTAGGAAATGAATGCTACACTATGATTACGATTCCAGTTAGATCTATACAGAAACATATATGAAGTAGCAATTGCTGCTATAAAATGTATGATACATTCTAAAAATGACTCCTACGTCTCTGTTTTTGAGGTGAGAAAAAAATATACTATATATACTATGGTTGAATTAAGCAATCAGAATGAATTTCTTTTTAGAAAAAAGAAATCATTAAATGGAATCTTCCTGGTTAGGCGTAATGGGGAGACAAAGGTGTTTTCCGGAGGATGCCACTGACGTTCCCGGACTACCTTTCTGTTTTTCCAGTTTCCAAAAGCAGAAGCAGGGGCAGCTTCGGCAAACCATACTGCTTCACCCTTCTGGGCACCAGTGTTTGCACTAAGGAAGAAAGTTATTCTCTTGCCCAGAACCTCTCTTGAGATAATGTTGGATTTTCATTAACCTCCTATATTAGCATTGATTTTGATCCAAACAAGAGACTTCAGGTTCAATTACTATTCTGGCTCAATGTTAATAAGCTGGGAGAAGTCTACTCCTCGGTCTTCATCAGACTCAATCTTTCTTATTGATATGCTACCTCTTGTATTTTGATAATAAAATCACTGAGCTTTTCCTTGTCATCCAGTTTCCTAAACCCATCCAAACTGGCATAAATTGTGGATCTCTCTGTGTCTTTTTACTGTCAGGGCACTAGAAGAAACCCCAGCTGGCTCCCAGCATTGGTTATACTCTTAAAAGTCTTGTTTCTTCCCCATCAGTTTCTGCTTTTTCCATTCTTAACAACAACCAGAATATTCCCACCTACTTGGATACACCTATTTTCTCCTCTGTTGCCTCCTTTTTCCTCCCTTTCTCTACTGCATTGTATAATTTTTATAGCATCAGTAAAGCCTATTAAAGAAAGGTGGGACAAAAAAACAGTTTTCTATAGTTTCTTTTCTTTTTAACTTAAAAAATCCTCTTTTAAACATATGAGAGGACTTTAGGAAGGTTGTGGGAAAATTAAATTCGAAGATGGAAATATAAAATCTATTTCTCAACATTACCTTTATCAAATTCAAGACACTTTATAAGTGATGATACCAGTCATTTAGTCCATTCCTGAAGAACTGAGGGTCCTGGGAATTTAACCGTGTTAATGCAGTGTATATATATATTAACATATATATATATATATATATATACGTATACTTATATATATACGTATATATATATTAATATATATATATATTATTAGTATTATTGAAGAAAATTGATGCCTTTTAAAGTTTTTTTAAGAGTAGGAAACAAGATTTCAGAAGGAGCCAAATCAGGATTTTGAGGTAGATGCCTAATGATTTCCCATCAAATCCTGACCTTTTCCAGCAAACTCCTGTTTCAGCTTGTTCATAATCAATTCTAGTTTCTCAGCTTCAGCTGTGGCACTGAGAGGCCCCTCCAGTTCATTCCGTTCCCACTAAAGCAGCACTGAACACCTAGTTTTACTTATAGCTTAAGATAACAGCCTGTGAAACACAGCCTATTGCGGGGTGGGGAAGGGGGTGTTGAGGGGGAGGCATTTCTTGGCTGTTGGGTTGTTCTTTCTAATTGGTTCATATAAAGGTGATAAAGTTCATCTATCCCATATTGTCTTTCTCTTTGAAAGCATGAAGAATCATAAAATAGAACACTGCCAGTCAGCTTTATAATCTTAAATTTCAAACAATACACTGATGAATTATTTATGTTATAGAATGTGTTTTCAATAACATGTATTATAAAATGGAATGAATGAATATCTATACATGCCCTGAACTTTCAGTAGTGCATACTGATAATCGGGGTAACCTAGCATCCTTTGGCCTGGTAGGGTTACAAGGCAATCACTTCTTCCTCTTGGTTTTTTTCTGCATTATGTTCTCCACCACTCAGCTTACTACTTTTTTCCTAGAGCCTGCCAGGAGACATTCTTTGACTTTAAGTTGCCCACAGTGCTTATTTCTCAAAACAGTCAAGTTAGGGTCTATAAATTTCACTTGTCATACTGCCTTCCAGCCATACTAAATTAGGCTTTAATTCGCAATTAGTAGAAAGTTATAATTCCATAGAAAAGAGAACATTTTTTATTAAATGGTCATTATTTAACATCATAATTTTACAAAATGATTGCTATGCAAGAAACTAATTAAGGTAACTCAAGTTTTCCAGTCCTTGAAAATATAGGCATGAGGAAAAGGTGGAAGTTTTTAAAAATAAACAAAAATATAAATAAAAATCTGTGTAGCTCCTGCTACAATGACAAGAAAAATTCTTCTCAAATCACTTTATTTGTATAGTTACACAAATGTCCAAATTTTGCCAAAGATTCTTGCCATATCATAATCTCTGAGATCAAGTGCATTGTTTGCATAGTGATAGTCTTTTACTAAAACTCTAAAAGAACAACAAAAAGCCAAGAGCAGGCCTTTCATGATCTTTGATTGGTGGGCATTATGGAAGAAGAGGATGGGGTGATTTTCAGGTTCTTGATTTTTTTTAACTATTTAATTGTATTTATTTATTATTATTATTTTCCAATTTGCTACAGAGCATATATGCTCACTAGAGCAAGACGAGTCAGGGGAGGGAATAAGAAAGCAAGTCATCAGGTCCGGACTTGTAAAACATGTGGGAGTCCAGCATCTTAACCACCATGCCACCTGCTGGCTCCCAGGTTCTTGCTATTAATGACAAAATATGTTAAAACTTAACTCAGCACTGATAGCAAGAGACAAGATGATCCATAGTCCTTTAGCCAAAACTTATGGAGCCAAATATATTTTAGAATTCAATTTTTAAAAAAAGTAACATTGTGCAGGTATCGTATGGGGTATAATATAATATATAGTTATTCACATTAAATGAAATTTTTAAAAAGAGATATAAATAGTCTCGTTTCAATTTGAGTCAGATAGTATGACCATAAAATTTGGGTTAGGTCATTTGTTGCGGATAAAAAGGTTATGAAAAACTGAATTTTCAGTACTTTTAAGATTTCACAATGACAGATAAAAATTAAGGGGCCATTGGGGCTGGCAGGTGGAGTGGTTAAAGATGTTGGACTCTCGCATGGCTGACTGGTTCAAGTCTCAGATCTAGCAGCTAGCTTTCTCACTTTCTCTCCCTCTCTCTCTCTCTTTCTCTGATCAAATTAATAATAATAAGGAATAAAGTAAAATACAATAATTCTTTAAAATAATTAAGGGGCCATTTTATCCTCGGACCACTCTTGGACATTTTATTGTATTTATACACCTAACCCAGACATATCCATAAAAGACATTATCTCTGCTTCTCTCCAAGTCATTTCTTTATATTGTTCTAAACAAAATACTTGGCTACACAGTTTACAGAAGGTATTTCCTGTCCACTGGGCTGAGTATTCACACAGGAGAGACAGAGCTGAACTGTTTTATAATTGTTGTCTTATTTAAGAAGTCCATACGGGTAGTACTCTCCCTAGATGTATCTGCTAGCAGTTTCCTGTGTATCTTTTCAGAGATAATTTTACATGTCGATCTTGGCTATGAATATGATTGCATGTACTCTAGAACTGCCTCTGTTTTTACATTTGTTATACAGTGCTCCATTACATGGGTGTGCCATAATACAGTTATCCAATCTACTAGTGAACAGATATTTGGGTTTTTTTCACTCCTTGTGACTGTAAACAACGCTGCAATGAATATTCCTATACCTGTCATTTATGTATGTGTGAGGATAAATTCCTAGAAATGGAATTGTGGATGACAGATACATTCATTTTAAATTTCAATAGATATTGCCAAATTGTTTCAATAAATAGACAATTCATACCCTCACCCATGATCTGTCAAAGTGCCTATTTTATCACGCCTTCAATGATATAATTAAAAAGTTTAATTCTTTGCCAGTCTAATAGGTAAAAATTTTATTCATAATTATATTTCTCTTTTTATGACTGAAGTTTTTTATTTGAGTCATTTGTATTTTCTACAAACCATCGTTTTATCTTTTGCCCATTTTTCAAGTCAGTTATTAGTTTGCTTTACTTATAGATGCTCTTTACATATGAAGAAAAGTAGTCTTGTAATAGGTCACAAAACTTTTCTTAGCTTATCTGTTGTCTTTTGACTTTAGTGTATTGCATATTTTTGTCCATACAGAAAATTCTCCCATACAAATGATGCCTCAGGTCTTTGATTGGTTTTATCTTTGCTTTGTCTTTGATCATTTCACTCTGCATACATTCCTATAACAGTTGTTATGATAGCTTTAATGGCACATTTATTTAGACTTCTTTCTGATCCTTCTGTCCCTTTCTCTGCCTACATCCCGCTTCCTTATGACAATTTTAAAGTATTAGTTATAATAGCTCCCATTTTTTTTTTGAGAGAGGTTTTTGCTATAGGGCACATGTGCTCACCAGACAGACAGAGAGAGACAGAGAGACAGAAAGCGAGAAATCACCCCTCATGGGGGATGGCCACGCCGCAATCCCTTCTCCTCCGTACTCCTCTCGGGATCTTGGGTGTACACGCACCCGTCGTGAGTTTTAACCCACCGGGTCTGGGACGCGAACCACAGTCGACTACGTGGGAGTCCAGTGACATAGCTATTGCGCTAATTGCTGGTCCCAATAGCTCCCATTTATTGAGCATCTTATTGTGCCAGGCATAGTGCTAAACACTTTATGTTATCACAGTTCCTTAGAAAGGTAGGCATTGTTAATTTTACCCCTATTTTACAAAACAACTGAAGCTTAGAAAAATTAATTGCCCAAGGTTATGGTTAGAAATAGGTAGAACTAGGATTCAAATTCAGTACCTGACTTCAGAGCCTGACCTCTTCCCACTACCTTAAATGTGATATTTTTATGAAGAATATTAATTAGGTGTCATTACCAGAAATATAGTGAGTTATGATTAGCTTTACTAGGATGACTAACATATCATTCTCCTAGAATGATAGTCTCAGGCTTAAAGATCCCCAGATTCTTTCATTGTTAGTCACTTTGTTACACGTGTCTCATTGATGTCAGAAAAAAACAGACCATTTAAAATAGTTCTAAAAAGAAGAGTCATTTCTTGGTAGTATGTATACATGGGAACTTAGCCCATTAAAGTGTTCTGTTTTGCTAAATGTTTAGCTGTAGCTTTCTTTACATGATAATGACTTGTCAGAGTAAGAGTGTCATCTACTGCATCCACTTTTAAAAGCCTCAATACAACCGATGATATTAACTTCACAGGTCTGGAGGTTGGAACCTCAAAACTAGCATAGAAATAGAAGTTAAGCCTTTTAGCCAACAGAATCCCAGTTTAACTGGAGCTGCAAAATTAAAAGCATGAAGAAGCCAGAAGAGGGACCAGCAGTTAGCATAATAGCTATGTCGCTGGACTCCCATGTAGCAGACCACAGTTCAAGTTCCGGACCCGGTGGCTTAAACTCATGCTGGGCACGTGTACGTGCATGCCCAAGATCCCGAGAGGAGAATAGGGGAGAAGGGATTGTGGCGTGGCCATCCCCCCCTGGGGGGTGATTTCTCATTTTCTGTCTCTCTGTCTCTGTCTTTCTGGTGAACACACGCGCCCTATAGCAAAAAACCTCTTAAAAAAAAAAAAAAAAGAAGAAGAAGAAGAAGCCAGAAGAGAACCTGAAAGGAATCTACCCTCTTGAGACTTCTATTGTCAGAGTGATGCCTGTACACTCTGTGCCCTGCTGTAGACTCAAGATTGGCTGGCATGAATGTGAAGAAAAAACTACCTATCACATATGAATATCTGAAACCTCTCTGGTTCAGAATCTCAAAAATGAAAAAAGTACTATTCTAGATCCTTATGATGATGGCTAGTTTATGGCTTAGTGAAAGCAACCCTCATTTGAGCTATTTCATTTAAAGGTTCCTAACCCATCACTGTGTCTTGCCATTTATTTCTGCTTACTGAAGCAAGTTGTATTGACATTATCTTATATGTATATAGTGCAAGAGCATTCTTTAAAGGAAGGTTTTAAAGCAAATTACCCTTAAATTAGCACTAATGACCAAATACTGATTTTTTTTTCTTCCCTTTAGATACCAGAACAGGAATACTAAACACAAAATTTAGGTAGAGTAAGATAGTAGAAGTTGAGGAATTATTCAAAATTAGGACAATGGCATATCCATAAAATCAGGACACTGCTGCAATTTAGAAGAATTAGGTAGGTCTGTATTGTGAAATGCTCACAAAAAAATGCTGGTAAGTAAAAATGTAAATCATAGGTCAGTACATAAGCAAGGTCTAATTTGTTCACAAATGCATGTGCATCTCTTTCTGTGTGTTCGTGTATGCACATGTATGCATAAAATTGTACGAATAAAGATTTGGAAGCATATATACTAAACTATTACAAGTGATCTTTGGGAAGAGGCATGAGATTGGCATTCAGGTGGGGGGATAGAGTATTGAAAGGACTTATATTTTTATGTAATTTTATGTATTTCTTTCTTTTTTTTTTTTTACTTTGCCAGAGGGCACGTGTACTTGCTGAAGAGAAACTGAGGTGGGGGACAAGGGGAGATTCGAAAGAGTACTCTCTATGAGGAATGCTCATGATGCAATTCCTTCTTATTGCCCCCCCCTTTTTTTTTTGATTTTAGACACATGTGCACACACTCCCAGCAAGTTTCTTACGCTGCTGATTCCAGGAGTCAAACAGCACAGCCAGCCATGTGGGATTTAGCTCATGTAACCTTTAGGCCACAGGCTAGCCCATATTTGAATTTGTGTAATATAAATGTGTATTAGTTGAACAACTGAAAATATTTTAAGAAAATAATTAGGATAGTCTCATTATTACTTATTGAGTACTTAACATTAGGAATATAGTGGTAAGGGCCAGTGGGTGGTACAGTGGTTAAGGCACTGGATTCCCACATGGCCAAGCATGGTCAAAGTCTCAGTCCTGGCGGCTTGAAAATCATCCCAGGTACATTTGCATGCATGCCAAAAAGTCCCAGGAAGATAATGGAGAAGGGATTGCGGCATGGTCATGCCCCCCTTGGGGGTAGTTTCTCACTTTCCCTCTATCTCTGTCTTTCTCTCTGGCAAGCACATGCCCAATGGCAAAAACCTAAAAATGTAAAAATACAGTGTTAACCCAAGCAAACATATTTCATGCCCTTATAGTGCTTCCAGTCTAATGAAGGAGAAAAATATAAAACAAACCATACAAGTAAATAATTTCAAATAGCATTCCAATAAATACTATGAAGGAAAAGAATAGAGTATTAGGAGAAAAATATAACAATCTAATTTAGATAGTGGGAAGTGATATGTAAGTTGATTTCTGGTAGGATGAATAATAGTTATCCACAGGCCAGCTGCTGGCAGTGGTTAAGGTGGCTGGATTCTACCACGGCTAACACTGTGTGGTTTGAGTCCCAGTGCTAGAGAAGCATACCAGGCACATGTGTGTGCACGCACATGCTCAGAATCCTAACAGGAGAGATGGAGGAGACGGGATTGTGGCATGGCCATCTCTTGTAGGGCGAGGGTGAGGAGGTCCTTTTTCACTTTCACTCTTTCTCTCTGTTTCTGACAAGTGTATGCACGCTCTAGAAAAGGAAAGGAAAGGAAAGGAAAGGAAAGGAAAGGAAAGGAAAGGAAAGGAAAGGAAAGGAAAGGAAAGGAAAAGAAAGGAAAGGAAAGGAAAAGAAAGGAAAAAAGAAAGAAAGAAAGTTAGTTATCCAGGGGAAGAATTGGTAGATTGTTTGTAATCAAGTACTTACCTTATTCTTCTTAGATAATACATATATACTATACATGCTCTTTTCTATTAAAAAGAGAGAGAGAGAGAGGGGGGAGGGGAACGCATTGAAAGAGGAAGAACATTCCTAAAGATGAAACAGCAAATATGATGGTCTCAAGGCTGGAACTAAATTTTCCATTCCAAAAATAGACTTATAGCTGGATTATAATGAGTGAAGCAGAGAGTCATGTGAAATGAGAAAGGAACAGCAGACAGGGACAGGACATTCAGGGTCTTGCTGCCTGTTTTAGCTGAGGTTCTTCAGAGAAATAGAACCAGCAGACAGATAGATACCCATAAATGCAGATAGATACACATATATTTATTTTTAAAGAACTGACTCTTGCAGTTGTGGGGGCTGGAAAATCAAATCCATACAGCAGGATAGCAGGCTGGAAGCTCAGGCAGAATGTCTATGTTATGATCTTGGTAAAATTCCTTCTCTTTTAGGCAATCTCCACTCTTAAGGCCTTCAACTGATAAGGCCCATCTACACTGTGGAGGATAAGTTTTACCTAAAGCCAACTGATTATAAATGTCTAAAAATACCTTAACACCAATATATAGAATATTATTTGATCAAACAACTGGGCTCTGTACCCTAGCCAAGTTTACATATTAAGTTAATCATCATACCACCCTTGTTAGCTGTTTTTCAATGTAAGTGTAAGGGAATGTCACTGAAGGGGAATGACAGGATGTATAATGTTTGCAAAAGTTCATTCTGGCTGCTACGTAGAGGGGAGCCAGAGTGAAAATGGAAACCACTAAACCTATTGCAGTAGTATAGATGAGAAATGATAGTGACTAGGACCCCAGTATTGAAATATAATAGGAACCATCAAAACCATAATATACTAAGAAAGCATTAAAAGAACCAACAGGGCCTTATAGGGAAGGAGGGCAGTAAAAAGAAGGAGGTGTCAAAGATGATTCTAGGTAATGAAGTATATGAAAGAACATTTTTTTGAAATGAGAGAACTTGGAGATTTAGCCATGAAGAAAGGAGTTAGTATGGGACAAAGACGAATATGTTGGTTTAGGGAAAGTTAAGTTTGAGATGCCTTAAAATATCAAAGTGGAAAAAATCAAGTAAGTGTTTGAATTTAAAGCTTGTACTAAAGATGGGGACTTAAAAATTGGCATAGAGAAGTTATTTAATAATGAGATTGCCTCATAAGAAAGGGTAAAAGAGCTCTGACCTAAGTGCTGAGGAATGCCAACATTGTGAAGTTAGATTTTAGAACAAATGCAATATCATTGGAGGAGTGACCCAAATGGCAAGAAGAAATTCAAGTTTGTCATGTTATAGAAACCAACAGTAGAAAAAAAAGTATGTTCAGGAAGCAGATGTGATCAGTTCTGTAGAATGAGTTGAGGAGGTCAAAACAATTGAAGTGTCCACTGGATTTTCCAAAATGGAGGTTCTTTGGTGACCTTGTGAAGATCAGTTTCAGGAAGGTGGTCAGGAGAAGCCAAACTGAAGTGACTACAGACTAAGTGAGGTGAGGAGGTGGAGACAGAATGAACACTACTCTTTCAAAGAGTTTGCTATAAAGAGAAGGAAAAGTTGAATAGCAGCTAAAGTTTGGTGAGATATTGTTGATGAAGAGAGGATTTCTTTTAAATTTTGTACTGTGTAGTTTTTAAGCACACATAAAAATAGCGAACACGTATGATTTACTCAGTTTCAATAACCTTGAGTATTCTACTATTTGATTTTATAATACCCTCCTCCAAACATTTGTTCTTTAAGAAATATTTTAAATCAAATCTAAGACAACTTATTATTTTACCAGAAAATAATTGAATATGTTTTTAAGAATTTTGATTTAATTTTATTTATTATTATTTTTTTAAATTTGCTACAGAGGATGCACACGCACCAGCAAGAGACAGAGAGAGAGAGAGAGAAAAAGTGAAAAAGCAAAAGCAAGTCCAGTCTGGGACTTGAACCATGGTTAGCCATGTGGGCGTTCAGCATCTTCACCACCACACCACCTGCCGGTCCCAACAATAATTTCTTACTATCTAAAACTCTGTTCATGACCAGTTTTCCTAGTTTGTTTCAGAACTACATATTTACCATGATTTTGTTTGAATCACTCTTCAATTAAAGTCTATATATTACATTTAATTGATCTCTTAAATATCTTTTAATTTATTGCAGTTTTGTTGTTGTTGTTATGGTTGTTGTTCTTTTGTCTGAAGGGTACATGTGCTCACCAAAGAGACAGAGAGAGAGAGGGAGAGGAAGAAAGCTCCCCTCAGTGGTGGTAGCCATGCCGCAGTCCTTTCTCCTCCATTTCCTCACTCTGTCAGGATTCAGGGCATGCACCCAATGTGGCTTTTTTGGTTTTTTATTGTTGTTTTTTGAGAGAGATTTTTGCTATATAATGTATGCATTTGCAGGAAAGACAGAGAAAGACAGAGAGAGAAAAAACAAGAAGTCACTCCGCAGGAAGGTTGACCATGCCATTGTCCTCTCTGCATCTTGGGCACGTATACGCATGCACACACACACACACACACACACAAATGCCCACCATGAGTTTTTAAAACATCCTAGTTTGGGACTCAAACCACAGCTGGCTATGTGGGAGTCAGGCAATACAAGCATTATGCCACCTACTGGTCCCCCCAGTGTGTTTTTTAAGCCAGCAGGGCTGCAATTTGAACTGCGAAGTCAGCCATCAAAGGTCTGGCTGCCCTAACCACCATGCTATGGAGCTGACTCTTTTCTTGTTTTGTTTTGTTTTGTTTTGTTTTGAGAGAGAGAGAGACAGAAAGTGAAAAATCACCCCCGGGGGGATGGCCATACTGCAATCCCTCCTCCTCCATTTTTGTCTTGGGATTTTGGGCACACACATGTGTCCAGAGTGAGCTTTAAGCTCCTGGGTCTGGGACTCAAACCACAGTCAACTGAGAGTCCACCGACAACCATTATGCCATCTGCTGGTCTCCTTTTTTTTTTTTTTAATGTTCTTTTTAAGTAACTGGGTCTTTTAGCATTTCATCCTTTCTGAGACTTGGCTGATTATATCCTCATGATGTCACTTAGCCTGTTCTATATTTTGAATTTTATGTAAATTGACAATTAGATCTACAGATTTAATTGTTTTATAGCAAGAATTTTTCATAGGTGATGCTGTATATATACTTCTTATTCTAACAGCAGGAAGAAAAGAGTTATTGATTGTCCTGCTTGTAGTGATTTTAAGAAGGATCAGTGTGCGTAGATGATGTCATCCTAATTTATCTATTATAAAAGTCCCCACTAACCTTTCTCTTGTTTTAGTGACCATTAGTGATTCTTGAATAGATTAGAGGTTGCAAAATGTTTTTTTCTATTATTTTCCTCTACATTTATTATATGTCATTTCCCCACTCTGAGGAAGAATTTTAAGGGTGTTTTGTTTTGTTTTGTTTTCCCATTGAAAGATACTAGAGCATGTTCGAATGTTGATAATAATTAATCAGTTGAGAGAGGAAAAAAATAATACAGAAAAGAAGAGAGATGATCTAATGATGAAGATCCCAAAGAAGGTGATAGGGGATAGGATTCAGAGCATATAGGGGTAGGTTAACTTTTGTTAGGAGATGGTTCGCTCCTTCCATTGTAGCAGGGGAGAAGAAAGAAGGTTGATGCAGATACAAGGAACTTAGTAGATTTGGTGGTAGAAAGAGTAATATAGTTCCCTGGGTCTTGTATATTTTTTTTTAGTCATATATGCAACAAAGTCATTGACTAGTGGTTGGGGAAATTATGAAAAGAAAGTAAATAGGAAAGCAAAAGTTGTAATTCTGCTTTTATATGTAATGAAAACTTTTTTTCATGAAAATTCCTGTAATCCCAATGACTTTGTTGGAGCCTCTGAAACTAAAATTATTTTTCTTAGAAACATCTTTCATCAAATCTCTTTGATGAAAGGAGAAATCAAGAATTTGTTCAAATTTCTTTTTCTATTTTTTTTTCTCTGAACATATGCACTTTATTAAATCCCATTGTAGTCACGTGTGAGTAGAAGTGGTTGCATAAAAGCAAGGGGCAGGCCCAAAGACCCAGGGGACAGGCCAGCAGGGGATAGTGAACATGGCCACAGGCCATGGCCATCAACTATTAACCTTGAAAAGATTCTTCCATCAGTTGAATCATATCTGCAATTATTACTGGTGCAGCAGTGAATGGATGCTGAACACAATGGTCAGAATGATGCCAATAACCAGTGTGAAGATATTCAGGCACTTGGTAGTGGAAGCTTAGGTCTGGACCCCAGTCACGCCACCCACTGTCTTCCTGTCCCTAGACTTTATGGATTAGGCAAATGTGATGAAAGCCAGGCAACAGTAGTTCATGAAGACTATGTTGAACAGGGACCAAACCACATGGTTGGGCACTAAGATCTCACTGGATGTTGATCACGGTGGATGTCACTGGAGCTACGGGTTGGGGCACTCCCAGCACAGACACCTCATGCTCTTTCTTGAACATCTCATAGTTTGGGGGAGGGCCAGTGGTGACATGAGTGAAGAAGGTTTGAAAAGTGAGGTTCTAAGTGCACACAGCACTGGTGGTGAGGCAGGCTGCTGTTCTCAACTTTATTTTTCTGCTTATGTTTTCTGCCTCTCTTCCTAAGGTCTAAACTTGTTCTTAAAAAAAGAAGCATTCTCTTTCCACTTTAGCATGTTGAGTAAACTTGCCCTTCTCTCTTCTCTTACCTTTGGTGCATGTGTCTATAATCAGGCTGTCTCTTAAAAAGGCAATTTAGTTTAATACATATGTTTATTTATCTGACAAATAAAGATGAAATAGAATTATTGACATTTTAAATATGGCTGGTGTATCTTTTTTTTTCTTTCGTTTGGAGAGATTTTTGCTATAGGGTGCATGTGCTCATTAGAAAGACAGAGAGAGACAGAGAGACAGAAAGTGAGAAATCACTCCCCAGGGGGCATGGCCATGCCGCAATCACTTCTCCTCCATTCTCCTTTTGGGATCTTGGGTACACATGCACATGTGCCTGGCGTGAGTTTAAGCCACCGGGTCCAGGACTCGAACTGCGGTCGACTACATGGGAGTCCAGCAACATAGCCATTACACTAACTGCTGGTCCCTGGCTGATGTATCTTGTATACCTGATATATCTGTTATCCTTATTAGTTAAACCTTGATATTAATTTGGATCGCATTCCTATTTTATCTCTATTTCTTCTTCTGAGAGAAAGAGACAGAGACAGGCACTCCACCCCCAGCAGAGTCCCCATAACTCGATCCATGTTTAGTCTCAGCCAGCCTGGATCACAAGCACATGTATAAGCCCAGTGTAGTCAGGGAGGTCCTGGAACGTGAACTTTATGCCTTTCTAATGTGGGTCTGTATTTGTTGCCACTGTCCCACCACCTGGCTCTTCATACACATTTTTTAAAATCTGATTATTTGCTACTGATACGTATTTCACCCTACAAATATCTCATACTTTTTCTTTCTGAGAACCAGAAGCATGGTTTTTCCATTACATTAATGGCAAGCATCTTTCTTCATGTAACTTTTATCTAGGAATTCTGGGAAATGTGTTAAGTTCTCGTATACCCAGAATGTAAATTTTGGGTCTATTTTTTCATATTTCCCTAAAGCCTGAGCAAAATTATTAACATTTTCAGGTAAGGTTTAATACTGCCAGTGGCAAAGCCCAAAAACTGTAAGAAAGCAGAATATCTTCTTAAAGTATGTTCTTAAAGTGTGTTTTTGCAATTCAGTTAAAATCTTATCAGGGCACTACCTCTTCCAATTTAACAGGGATTGGATTTATCCTCCTACCAAAGCAGCTAAAAAAAGAAAAAAGACAAAATACATGAAACAACGGTTTGCAAACATAGTACATCAAGCAACACAAAATGATTATCCCTGAAAGAGGAAAATAAATGAGGATAGCCCTGTCATTACATTTCTAGACCACAGCTCAATAACCTCATTGCAGAATAACAAGTTCACTGACTCAAGAAATCAGAGTTGAGAGTTTGAGGAGGCCAAGCTGGGTAGAGTTTGCAAGGCAGAATACTAGTTAGGAGAAAGCTATAAAACGAGTGCTCTCCACATCTGTAGAGTGTCTAAAGATGCTTAATGAACTGCCATTGGGAAGGATATCAATAGTCAATTTTAAAGCAAGGCAAATTATTGCAGGTAGTTTTCTTTGACTCTTGATTATGTCAACTGATATTTCAGATACTGTTCAGTTGTTGTAAGTGCCAAGTGCCACACCAGTGCCTATGACTCAAGAATTAAACTCTGTGGGGAACCAGCAGTTAGCGTAATGGCTATGTTGCTGGACTCCCACGTAGTCGACCGCGGTTCGAGTCCCAGGCCCAGTGGCTTAAAACTCATGCCGGGTGCATGTGTGTATACGCCCAAGATCCCAAGAGAAGAATGGAGGAGAAGGGATTGTGGCGTGACCATCCCCCCTGGGGTGTGATTTCTCGCTTTCTGTCTCTAATGTCTCTCTCTGTCTGTCTGGCGAGCACACACGCCCTATAGCGAAAATCTCTCAAAAAAAAAAAAAAAAAGAATTAAGCTCTGTGAATAGTTTATGTAGGATTACTACAATCAAGAATATTTTTAAAGAAACTGAGAAGGCACTAATTCATTACAACCTGAAATGGAATCGGCTAAAATGTATTGCATTTGATGGTGATAAAAGCATGGAGCACAAAAAGGCTTACACTAATTTACAAAGCTTGTGAAATTTGTATTTAAAGCTTATGGTTATCCATTGATTCAGTCAGCAGTAGCTACATTGGGGAAAATTCTGAATTTAATATTACTGAATCAATAACACCAATGGTGAAATTAATTTGTTCTTATGGTCTAAATCATCATCAGTACCATGAATTTTTGCGAGAAATAAAGAACTGACTTGTGACACAGTACATCAATGACACAGTAGGTTAGCAGTGGTAACTTTTATGTGCATGTGATTTTTTTGTTGTTGCTTTTGGGTTCAGGACTGACTTTAGAATTTTTCTGAATGAGAAAAATCCCTTTCAACTACTAGTATTGAACATTAAATAGCTTTGAAAATTAGCTTTTGATTCAGACTTTGATTATATGTCTTAATGAATTCAACCTAAAATTACAGGGCAAAACAGTGCTTATACACAAATTTGATGGTGATAGTCATTTCAGTGACAACAAACCTTGTTTGAATCCTAAGTAATAGAAAGCTGTTTTATATACTTGCCATGCTGTAAAAAGTTCAAACAAGAAATGAGACCTCTATTATCCACAAACTTGCAGCAGGTAAATTTTTTGAACTCAAACTACAGTTCCAGAAATGTTTTTCAAACCTGGATGAAAGTGCAAAGGAAATTTCTAGTTTGCAAAATCCACTTAGCTGTGCAGTTGAGAAGCTGCTTCTACGTATCAACTGGAAGTGATTAATCTACAATGTAATGACATGCTAAAAGGCAAATATCAAGAAACAAATCTAATAGAATACTATCAAAATCCTCAGCTAAAATCATACTCCTTGTGAATTGATTTCAGTATTTGATAATACATATCTATATGAAGACATTTTACAGATGAAATATATATATATATATATATAATTATAGATCAGTATTAATATGTTAACATTTTCCACTTGGATAATATGGAACATTAACTTTGAACCTATATGAAGTGAAATATTATCTCCCTTTCCCCCCCTCAAAAATAATACTATTATTCTAAATTAAAAGTTTTTTTTGTTTTAATTTTGTTAGTAAGAAAGTTATGGAATTTGTTATCTTCCTTGTTAATTTGAGTGTAATTTCGTATGGGTTTTGCCTCTTGGTCAACAAAGCCTAAAGTATTCACTGTCTGGTCCTTTATAATAAAATGTTTCTGACCTCTTCCTTAGATGGCAAACTACAGACTTTGAAAACTGACCTAGAGTGACCATTGCCAGGCTCATACTGTTCATTGGGTGTGGCACATGCTAGACTGATCCAAATAGCACTGAAAATGCTTGAAAACTTAACTGGCATTTTCTCAGAAAATAGATTGGAACTATGTCCTGAACCAATCCTGGTTGATCGCCTACTACAAACAAAACAAAATCAACACTCTCCTTGGAATTTAAACAAAACCTGGAGTCTCATGACATGATATTTATAATGTCCAGGATACAGTTCAGAATTACTCAGCATAGAAGAAGTTTGATCATTTCTGTTCACAAGGGAAAAGATGATTAATAGATGCCAAACCAGAGATGACAGAGATGTTGGAATTATCACCAACTTTGAAGCAGCTGTTATGAACATGCTTCATGAAATAAGAGGAAACATTCTTTTGTTTGTTTGTTTGTTTGTTTTAATTTTGCCAAAGGGCACTTGTGTTCCCGGAGAGAGACCAGGCAGGGGTAAGGGGTGAGAGAGTGAAAGCACCCTCTACAGTGAATGGTCACACTGCAATCCCTTCACCTCCATTTCTCCCTCCTTTTCAGTATTTTAGGCACACACACACACACACACACACACACACACACACACACACACATACAGTGTGTTTCTCAAGCTGCCAGATCCAGACTCAAACCATGTATTCAACTATTTGGGATCCAGCTCTTTAACCTCCATATCTTGGGCTGGCCTGGGCAAATATTCTTTAAATGTATCAAAAGATAAAAGTCTCAGAACAAACAAATAGAAAATATAAAGGAAAACCAAATGCATATTTTAGGAACAAAAAAGTAAGATAACTGAAATAAAAAATCCTTTGGCTGGACTCAATAGCAGAATGGGAATGACAGAAGAAAAAGCTTATAGATAAATCAGAAGAAATTAAAGATTAAATCAGTAGATATTATTCAGTCTGAATAACAGAAAAGGGAAAGTAATGGAAAAAGGGACCTATGGGAGAATGTATAAAGAGAAGAAAGAACATTAAGTAGAAAAAGTATTAGGGGTCAGATGATGACACAGTGGTAAAACACAACACTGTGAGGCTGGCCCACACGAGAAGGTTCCCATTTTGCATCCAGAGACCTCTGAATACGCCAGGTATGGGTATGCTCATGATCTAGGGCTGCTTAAAGCTGGGGGTGGATCATGATGTCAAGACCCTATTGCAGTTACATCTGTCTGTCTCTGTCCTTCTCACTCATGGAAGAAATATATAAACTTTAAAAATAAAATTTTAAAAATAAAACAATTAGAAAAAAATTTCTCACATTTGGTGAAAGACACAACAAAATTCAAGAAGTTAAGCAAACCTGTGAGACTAGAGGGCTAGTATAGCAGTTAACACAATGCACTGTGAGGCTGATCCTCATAGGAAGATTTTGAGTTCACATCTAGAGATCTTTCTGAACACACCATATATGTGTATGTTCATGATCCAGGGCTGGCTGAAGCTGGGAGTAGATCGCAGCTTGAACGATCCTAAATCTCTCTCTCTCTCTCTCATTCTTGGAAGAAATAAATGGATCAAGCAAACAAGCAAATTCAGAAAACACCAAGAAAAAAATAAACCCTAAGAAATCTCTCCCAAATACGTCATAATTAAATTTCCAAAAGCTCAAAACTAGAAAAAATACTGAAAGTTGCCAGAGAAAATTGGCAGAAAACACATAGGAAAACAACAATTTGCAATATATATTTATTTTAAGAAACCAAGGAGAAGAGAATGAAACACAACAACATTTCTAAAGTGCTGACAGGAAAGAACCATTATGCAAAAGTTCTATGTCCAGAGAAAGTATCCTTGAGGAATAAAGGTGAAATAGAACATTCTCAGATGAAGAAAAACTAAGATAATACATCACTAGACAATCTGCTCTAGAAGAAATGCTAAAAGGAGTATTTCAGATGAAGGATTGGAAAAAGATTATCTCTGTTCACAGACCAAATGATTATATAGAAAATTCCATGGACTCTACAAAAAAAGTCTCCTAATATTTAGTGAGTTTAGTAAGGTTCCAGGATAAAAGGTCAAACACATAAAATTCAGTAGCCTTTCCGTATCCTAACAATGAACAACTGGAAACTTAATATAGCAGTACCATTTACAGTACTTCTAAATAATTTAAACAATCAACCTTTAAATAATGTTAGTACATTTCATGTATGGTATAAAATCCATACAACAACATGTTTCACTTTCCCCATTACAGCCTTTGTGCTATTGCTGTCATAATTTTAACATATACATATGTTATAAACTCCACCTTGTGTCCACCCAATTTCCAACTGATATTTTCAAAGTCCTTTATATATTCTGAATAGAAGTCCTCTGTTAGTTACATGATTTTCAATTAATTCTCCCTAATGCAAAATTTGTCCATTCATTCATAAAGTGTCTTTCACAAATAAAATGTTTTTGATTTTATAAAGTCCAATTTGTTCAGTTTTTTCTTTTATGTATTGCCTTCTTGATGTCGTATCTAAGAATTCCTTGCCTAACTCCAAGTCACAGACTTTTTTCCTATATTTTCTTCTAACCGTTTTACCATTTATATTTTACATTTAGATCCATGATACATTTTGAGTTCATTTTTGTGTTAGGCATGAAGTTTATGATAAAGTTCTTATTTTGCATATGGATATCCAATTGTTGCAACACTACTTGTTGAAAAAAATTGTTCACTAAATTATCTTTCCACATCTATAAAAAACTCAATAGGTCATATTTGTGTTGACGTATTTCTGGACTCCATTTGATTGTGTTGACATGACATCCATTCTTCACCAGTACTATATTATCTGGGGAACAGCAGATGGTATAATGATTACATTGCTGGACTATCATGTAGTTGACCACAGTTCAAGTCCTGGATCCAGCGACTTAAAACTCACATCAGGCACATGTATGTGTGTGCCAAAAATCCCAAGAAGAGAATAAAGGAGAAGGGATTGCAATTTGGCCATTCCCCCTGGGGGGGGGGGTGACTTCTCACTTTCTGTCTCTCTGTCTCTCTGGTGAGCACATGTGCCCTATATAACAAAAATCTCTTAACAATAACGAAAAACACTACATTATCTTAATTAATGTAACTACATTAAGTCTTAAAATCATGTTATATGAGACCTCCAACTTTATTTTTCTTCTGTCTAAAGTATTTTGGGCTGTTCTAATTCCTTTTCATTTTAATTTATTTTTAATACCTGAAGGTGCATCTGCACACATAAGAGAGAGAGAGGAAGAAAGTATTGCAAGTAGGACCCTGTAACAACACATTATGTTTTCCAAAATTTTCCATCTCATCAGAATCTTGAGTATGTGCTCACATACTCAGCATGTTTTGCAAGCTGCCAGAGTGGAACTCAAACCCTGTAGGCTAGGTGAGATCTGGCTCCTCTGCACAGCATTTAACTGGTGCACTACAAAGCTGGCTCTAGTTTCTTTTTCACCCTCCCCTCCCTATAATAAATTGAATCTTATAGGAAAGGTAAAAATTGAAAGGAAATATAAATTATAATAACATGAGTGAGATATTTTACTCTGTTATATTTGCCCTTTTTTTTTTGGAGAGGTTTTCGCTATAGGGCACATGCATTTGCCAGAAAGAGAGAGAGAGACAGAGAGATAGAAAGTGAGAAATCACCCCCCCTCCAAGGGAGGATGGCCATGTCGCAATCCCTTCTCCATTCTCCTCTCAGGATCTTGGGCATACATGCACACACGTCCGGCATGAGTTTAAGCCAGATCCAGGACTCAAATTGTTGTCGACTACATGGGAATACTGCAACATAGCCATTATGCCAACTGCTGGTCCCATATTTGCCTTTTGATACGTTCTAAAAGTATTCCTGGGCCGGCCCAATACCCTAGCAGTTAATGGAGTCAGATCCCAAATAGCAGACTGCAATTTGAATCCTGGCCCCAGCAATTTGAAAAACATGGCAGGCATATGTGCATGTATGCCTAAAATCCTGACAAGATAGAGAAAGGGAAGAAAAAAGATTGTGGCATGCCACACCCTATTAGGGAGTTCTTTCTCCCTCCACTCTTCTGTCCCTCTCTCTGGCAAGTGTATGTACCCTCTGGCAATTACAAAAATTATTCTTGATTTAATTATCTCTTCATAGTCATTGACTTTCTGGCAAATTCTTTAGCCTTCCTCCAGGATGTATTGACTGTGCGTAGCATTTACTTTATGGATAATAAGCACTTCAGAAAGAAATATTTTGAATTAAAGTCATTAAAGTCTTATTGTGGTACCAGCACCTTTATTGAGTGGAGAGCAAGACACAGAAAGGTAAAATATTAAGTTATACTATCAATCCTGTGTCTACACACTTCTGATTTTCCTCTCCACTTATCTGATTTTTCTTCTCTGAGGTCTGTGGTCCCATAGGCAGATTTAAGACTATCCTTTTATTCTTCCTAACCTTTTTGCTGATGTTTGACAAATAAATATGGAACACTTATAAATATGCTGTGTATTCTATAAGTGCTTCAGAAACCTAAATGCCAGTCTTTTTTTGCTTTAGTGATTAAGGATTAGAGAAATATAGAGAAGATCTATTTCACAACTCCTGGCCCAGTTATAGTAATTAGTTATCCTTCCACACTCTTTATAAATTCATTCTTCCTTAAATTGGTATTCCCCACATAGATAAAAAGAACCAAAGGACTATTGACAAATATTCTCTATCTATATAAATTTTTCAAGCACTAAAACAATCATAAGACATCTAATTTAAAAATATATTTAGGTGACAGCCGGTGGCATAATGGTTAAGGTGCTGGACTCCCACATGGCCAACTGTGGTTAAAGTTCCAGACCCAGCAACTTGAAACTCATACGGGGTGCATGTGTGTGCATGCCCAAAATCATGAGAAGAGAATGGAGAAGAAGAAATTGCAATGTGACCATCACCCCGGGGGGTGATTTCTCACTTTTTCTCTCTGTATGTCTCTAGCAAGTGCACATGCCCTATAACAAAAGAATCTCAAATAATAATAATAATAATAATATATATGTATATTAAAGAATGTTTCCCGGACCCGATGGCTTAAACTCATGCCGGGCGTGTATGCATGCGTGCCCAAGATCCTGAGGAGAATGGAGGAGAAGGGATTGTGGTGTGGCCATCCCCCCTGGGGGATGACTTCTCGCTTTCTCTCTCTCTGTCTCTCTCTGTCTTTCCTGCGATAGCACCTAGCTGATGCTGTATAGCTTACTATGGTCATTAAATAGGTATTTATATATATATATATAAAACTATATATATATATATAGAGAGAGAGAGAGAGAGAGAGAACCTATTTCTTATCCTCTGCCATTTCCCGCCCTCCTCCCGCACTATCTCAGGTGTCTACTGTTGTTTTCTATTCCTCTTTTCCCCCACATTTTATTGATTTACAAGATTTCTTAAGTAATCTAACTACTTTCAATAGCAAGTTCTACTTGTATATACATATCTGTGAATACATGTCTGACTTCAGGGGTGAAACTCTGAGCAGAATGAATATACTGTAAGGTATCACCTTGTTGATGTTATATAGCTTACTACAGTCATTAAATAGGTATTTTTTAATATATTTTTTTAATTTCAAGAAAAACAGTTTTAGTTTAATAAATCAAAGAAATGCTAAGGAACTTTGCTTAAAACTTAAAGCCAGGAAACAGGTTAAGATTCTGTTCAAATAGTAGATACATGAACCTATCAGCAGCTCAAGACAGGACAAAAACCCTTAAAACCAGAAAACAAAGCCTAGATGAAAATCAGCAATGTTTTAGTCAAAAGTCATAAAATTCTATTTTACCAGTTCAGTCTCATGTACTTGATCTTCTTTTGTGGTTCGATCTTCCCGTTTAAATTCTGGCATATAATATTCAACTACAGACTTGTCCCTATGATTAAGTTGGCCATTTTCTTAGTTTTTGAACTCTTATTTCTGTGTGACTGTATTTAATTTTGCTGGTATAGCACTTCCTTCAGAACTTCTTGGAGATCTGGTCTGGTGTTGATAAATTCTTTCAGGTTTTGTTTATCTGGGAATGTTCTTGTCTTTTCTTTCTATGTGAAGTATAATCTTGCTGGGTATAGTATTCTTGGTTGAAATTGCTTTTCCCTTAACACTTTGAATATATTTTCCCATTTTTTCCTCACTCGCATTGTTTCCAATGAGAGGTCTGCTGTTAGCCCTCTCTTGCTAATCTTAGTATCTTGTCTTTGTGGTTTTGGTCAATCTGACTATAATGTGTCTTAGAGAAGATCTTGGGTTGATTCTGCTTGGGGTCCTTTGTATTTTGGGGGACTGGATCTTTGAATGCCTCTCTAAGTTTGGAAAGTTTTCTTGCAGGATTTATGGAATAGATTATCAATGCCCTTATGAGTCTCTTCACTTTCTGGGATACCAATTATCCAGATGTTTGGACATTTGACGATATCAATATTTCTTGACTATTATTCTCATTTTGGAGGACAATTTTCTCAGTCTTTGTGGTGGATTTTTCTAGGCCGGCAATTCTATCTTCTACATCTGAGATTCAGTCTTCTGTATGATCTAGTCTGCTTTGAATACTTTCAAGGGAGATTTTGACTTCCTTTATTATTGCCCTCATCTCTAACAGATCCATTTGATTCTTTTTTATAGTGTGTGTTTCCTCTTTTAGATCTTGCAAGAATTTCCTTACCTCCTGGAACTAGTCAGTTTCTTTCTCCTGCCTCTTCTGCAGTTCATTGTCTCTCTTCTCTTCCATCTTTTTAGCTTTGTTACTATGAATATTCTAAATTCTTTACCTGACATTTTTGTGAATTTCATTGTACTATCTGAGAATGAAGAGGAGAGGTATTTTTTTGCTTTCCCATGTTTCTTATGACCCTGTGGTGATTTCTAGTCATCTGATGGATGGTGCATTTCTTCCTAATTCTTAAAGTTCAATCTGATCGTTCAGAGGTGTGCAGGAGGAGGTGATCTGAAATCTCTCTTCTGTTTCTTTTTCACTATTTGTGCATCAGATTCAGTGGGAATAGAGGAATATTCTGACCCTAATCTTATTCAGATATATGGATCCTGTTCACTTGAACTGTCTAGACACTTAGTGCATAAAGGCTGAGCAGCCAATGAATAAAGATAAAGAAAAAAATGAAAAGAATTAGAGAAGAGAAAAGAAGAAGTAAAAAATTAAAAAGACGAAAGAAAAAAATAATAAAAAAGCTTTAGATTTTAATTTTAAAAAGCAAAAAAATTAAAACCATGTGGCATGCAAGCGATATTTCACAGCTCAAGTTCGGTATCCATGACAGGATGGGCCTGGGTTTGTGCCTTTCCGAAATGGAATGGGGAAAGACACAAATTCGCACAATAAAGGAGGGACTTGAGAGCCCAGAGAATACTTTACCTTCAAAAAAAAAAAAAAAAAAGACACAGGGAAACACAGGGAGACAAAGAGAAATGAAGTCTCAGCAGAAAAAATCTTCATTTTTAGTCAAGGAAAACAATATTTCACAGCTCAAGTTCAGTATCCATGTCAGGATGGGCCTGGGTTTGTACCTTTTCCACTAGAAATGAATCTGGAGGGAGAAGTCTCAGCAGAAAAATCTTCATTTTTAGTCAAGGAAAGCAGTATTTCACAGCTCAAGTTTGGTATCCATGTCAGGATCATCACCTACAGTTTTAACATTGCCCTGGATGTTCTAGCCAATGCAATAATATATGAAAAATATATAAATATTGGAAACACATAAACCTTATTATTTACTCGGTATGATTATTCTCCCATAAAACCATAAATATCAGTTGAGAAAATAACTTGAAGAATAAACAGTTGAAAAATACAAAACTCAATTACTATAAAACTCTGTATCAGCATTAGCTATTTAAAAGATATAGTGGGGGTAAAAGGGGGCTCATTCATAATAGCAATGGAAAAGTTCAGAAAATTTCTAATAATAAACCTAAGAGCAATTTCTAGGACCTCTTTGAAATTATATTTCTTAGATAAAATGATTAAAAGCCCGCTCATATCCAGCAGGTGGTATGGAAGTTAAGGCAGCTAGATAGATTCCACATGACTGACTGCACAGTTCCATCTCAGACCCAGTGACTTGAAAAATCACATCAGGCACATGCGCATGCATAACCAAAAGGAGAATGGAGGAGAAGGATTGCGATGTGGCCTTCCCCCTTGCAGGAAAACTTCTCCCTTTCCCCCTTTCTCTGCCCTTCTAGCACACTGAAAAGAAAAGAACACTTAATGTTTATCTCTTCTCTTTCATGACACATTAGTAAAATGAGAGTAAATTAATTTTAAAAGGTATAAGTCTACAGATATAAAGAGAACAGGATAAGGATCAATAGACCATAAATATATACTCATTTTTGGAAAGAAGAAATGAATGGATGATCAGTAACCTACTGAACAGGACAAAGGAAGCTACAAGAGAGCCCTTAGAGACATTCAAACAAAAAGAGATTGACTTCACAAAGCTTGGCTTGGAAATTAGAAGCAACATGCAATGAAAAGTGGTGCTATAGGGTAGAAAAAAATGGTAGGAAGTGGATGTTTGAAACAATAATCAAAAGACCAATACTCCTGCCACAGTGCCATATATGGAATATTGGTCCCAGTCAGAAAGTTAATTCTCTCAAGTTGGCATAGAAGAGAGGACTCAGGAATGTCACATACTTTGAAAAGTGAGATGAGTCAGCAAGGGCTGTAAAATGAAATCAAGTCAGTCTACAAATGGAAAGATTAGCCTCCTTTTCTTATTCCAGAAGTAGGTCCCATATCCTTCCCATGCAGAATATTGAAGGATGTGTCTCTGAAGAAGCTTGATAGTCCCAGACAAAGACTTCCATACCAATATTTATAGGTCCCTCATACAGTACCAGTGGGAATGTGAAATGGTACAGCCACTTTAGAACAGTCTAGCAGTTCCTTAAAAGGTTAAATATAGACTTGGAATGTCACTCAGCAATCCCACTCCTTAGTAGCTTCCCAAGAGAAATGAAAATATGGTCATGCTAATTGTGTACCAGTATTTGTAACAGCACTACTCACAATAGCCAGAAGGCGGAAACACTCCAGTGTGTATCGTATGATGAACAGACAAACCAAATGTTTTATATCCACACTGTAGAATGTCATTTGGCAATAAAAAAAAGATGAAGTACTGATTTACACCACAACATAGATCAACCTTGAAAGAATAATGCTAAATGAAAGAAGTCAGTAACAAAAGACCGTATGTTGTATACTTTAATTTAAATGAAATATGGAGATGGTAGTTTAGTGATTGTCCAGAGCCAGGAGCTGGGAGTGGGTAAAGGGACTATATGTAGAGCTGATAATTCTTTTGGAACATTTTTTTTCTAAAAGATTTAACCCTTTGGGGGCCAGGTAGCAGTAACACAATTGAACCCACATAGGAATACTCCTGGGTTTGTGACCTGAGACCTCCCTGAACACACTGGGCATGTGCATACATGCTGTGATCCAGGCTGGCTGAGACTGAGGGCATGAAGACCCTGTCATGGGGGTCTGTCACTCTCTTTCTATGCCTCTCTCTGTTTTTCTGTCTCATGGAAGAAATTAATAAACCTTAAAAAAAAAAAAAAAAAAAAAAAAAACTTCAGGGAACCAGCAGTTAGCGTAATGGCTATGTCGCTGGACTCCCACGTAGTCGACCGCAGTTCGTGTCCCGGACCCGGTGGCTTAAAACTCACGCTGGGCGCATGTGCGTGTGTGCCCAAGATCCCAAGAAGAGAAAGGAGGAGAAGGGATTGTGGTGTGGCCATCCCCCCTGGGGGGTGATTTCTCGCTTTCTGTCTCTCTCTCTCTGTCTGGCGAGCACACGCGCCCTATAGCAAAAACCTCTCAAAAAAAAAAAAATACTTCATAGATTTTAGTTTCATGTATGTCCGAATTTATTTTAAATATAAATTTATGCAATGTCATTTTAATGTTTTCTTGGTGTATCCCATAACTTTGTAGAAGTCATACAAGAAACTGAAAGAACCAGCAGAGGGCAGAATGGTTACATCACTAGACTCCCATGTAGTTGATTGTGGTTCGAGTCACAGATCTGGCAGCTTAAAACTCACCCCGGATGCATGTGCGTGTGTGCCCAAAATCCTTAGAGGAGAATGGAGGAGAAGGGACGGGGGCATGGCCATCCCTTCTCTCTTTCTGTATCTATGTCTCTCTTTGTCTCTCCAATGAGCATATGCACCCTGTAGCAAAAATCTCTCCAGAAAAAAAAGAAAAAGAAACTAAAATAACTTAATGATTGGTATATAATTCAAAATGGCTGTTTATGTTTTCTATAGCCATGTCTTCAATTAAAAAGAAAAAATATTAAATAAATAAATAAATAAATAAATAAAAATAAAAATAAAAATACTTTAAAATTTTATTGCTCATTAATAATTGATTAAAAACTGAATATAAAAATAGTGGATATTTCCCCCTTGAATGCAGCAGGCTTTAACTTCAGTTTCTCTTTCTAAGACTGTGGATATTTGCTTTACAGAGTTACAGCAGTTTTAAAACCAGAGATTCTAAGCTCGTTGAATACTAATGTCTCTCTGATAGGCTTTATGACAATATCCATGTGTATGCTTTTATATTGTAATAGTTTACTGGTGTTTACTGCCTGAATGTCAGCAGTTCCTTTCCCGGTGCTCAGGCCAGAGAGGTGATAGTTTGCCATGAGGATGGGCTCTGGGAACAGACAGGCAAACCAGCCTCCCGTCTTACCACCACCAGCACCATTGCTGCCAGCATAACCACCGCTAACCTGGTGTAGGTCTTGGCCCCAGCTGTCCCCCAGAAGCCCTGCCACACCCTAATGCTTTTGGCATGAGTGTGCATCCAGGCAGCCAGGCTATTTGCCCTGTTGTCCACTGTGTCTGCAGACCAGAACCCTCATGTGCATGTCCAGCATACCGCCTCTGATCCCATGCAGGCTCCATTTTCCCATCAGCCCTCACTTAAAAAGCACAAGTTCAAAGATAAAATCACTAAAAATTTCAAGACAGCAGCAGCAGAGCATAAACCAAGTCAGGACCCTCATAAGAGCAGAGCCCTAAACCAGACAAGTCACATACACACCTCTTGAAGCTTCGTGATTTACCTGTGGAATTATTTGACGCTTTGTATGAATGAGTATAAGGCATATATGATATGCCTTTGGTTTCATCCTGGAAATGCATGCAGTGGGCCATAGATGAGGGTATCATTGACTGTAATTATTTTCCCTGTCTCTAAGCTGTTCCAAGCTTATTCTATGAAAAAGAGTAAGAAAGAGGGACCAGCAGTTAGCATAATGGCTACGTCACTGGACTCCCACGTAGTCGACAACATTCGAGTCCCAGACCCGGCGGCTTAAACTCACGCCGGGCGCCTGTGTGTGTGTGCATGCCCAAGATCCTGAGAGGAGAATGGAGGAGAAGGGATTGCGGCATGGCCACCACCGGGGGGGGATTTCTCGCTTTCTGTCTCTCTTTCTGGCGAGCACACGTGCCCTATAGCAAAAAAACCTCTCCAAAAAAAAAAAAAAAGAGTAAGAAAGAGAGAAGACGAGATAGAGAGAGAGAGAGACGGGTACCACCAACAGAGTTCTCATGCTGCAATACACCTCCAGTCTCAGCTAGCCCAGATCACTGGCATACACACAGATGTAGGGAGAGGTCCCAGGATGTAAACCCAGGACCTATCCTTTATGGGTCAGTTGTGTTACCATCTGATCACAAGCTTAGCCTTTTTGATAAGAATTCTGAATAACAGTCTTTCTTTAAAGATATCTCTTTTAAAAATCAGATAAGGGGTTTTTTGTTGTTTTTCTCAAGATTCTAGAGAAATTGAATGGAATAACAGAAAGACACTAACATTTATTAGGTGCCTACCGTATGGTCATTTATATCAACTTTAGTTCCTTTAATCCTAAAATAGATTAGCTGTTAGCTCCTTATGGAACTTCAGGAAACTGAATTGAGAAACTGAGTAACTTTCTCCATATCACAAAGCTTGCAAATGGTTGAGTGGAAATTTGAACCAAGTCTGTCTGGCTCCAAAGACTTTGAGAGGCAACTTTAATGTCCTAGAGACATTACATAAACTGTGTGGGTTCGAATCCTGCCTGTGCCTCACCACAGCTTCCTGTTAGATGAGTTGCTTCCCTGAGCCTGTTTCCTCATGTATATAAGGAGAATCAAAGTAGTACAGTACCTACTTCACAGAGTTATTCAGAGGGCTAAAGAAAGTTTAATACATGTAAAGTCTTGAGAACAGTGCCTGAGACTTAGTAAGGCTGCAGTAAATGCTGCCGTTAATGTGATCACTGTTAGCATGATTTATTCCCACTCCATACTCTCTCCACAGTTAGAAAGGAATATTAGAGCTTAGCAGAGTAGAAGAGCTTCAGATAGGTGGCAGGGGCCTTGGTTCTAAAGTTTTTCTGGCTTTTACCCTCCTGAAAGCCTAGGAAACCTCTTGCACATGACCTGATTTTGCCTTGGGGAGCCCATCTCTGCTGGATTGGGTTTCTTGAATTCTAATGTTCTAATAATCTGTCTTTTCTGTCTGGCTTGTGTGTCTTTCAGGTATGAGACATCTCTGTTAGACTTGGTTCAGTCTCTGAGTCCAAGCTCTGCTCCCAAACCTCAGCCCCATCCCTCCAGAGAAGCTGGGACCTGGAATCATAGCACTTTCAGAGTCAGTCCTGTAAAATCAACCTGGAAAAAGATGGGGGCAAGCAGGAGCCCTGAAGACCTGGAGGAAAATCAAATTTTGAAAGATATATTTTTCATTTGACACTGAACCACATACTACAAAATTTCTATAGGAAATTCATGAGTTTCTTCATATACTGATTCAGAATTGTTAATTATTTGATTGCAAAGTAATTGTGTCTCTTTCACAGGAACCCATCTCACTATCCTGTTATGTGTTGAATATAGAAATAATTCTAATAACCCAAAGTATTTTTGATCAGACCAGTCAGTGGGTATCACACTAATGGGAGTAGTGGCAAGGGGTGGTATCTTTCTTATGCAAAACAGAGACTATTAGTACAATGTATTTTCTACAAGGAGGTGTCCATTGTATGTTCACCTACCCTCATCCTCTGCTAGAAAATGTTGGTTCTCTTTTGTATGCTAAGAAAGCCTTTGACTGAAAGATCCTAATTTAAATATAATTTGTAACATAAATTGTCTCGGAAAGACAGACCTTTTTATCTCCTCTAGCCTATTCTCTCAACAGGACCTCTAAAAGTGCTCATTTAATTCTGAAGTTGGACTTGGTGCCCCTACCATCACAAGCAACAGGGCTATTGTGAGTCATTCTCTGTAGTCATCAGCCCTTAACCCAAGAGCTCAATGGGCTAGAGGGAGAGACTCAACCAACCCTTGGGAACAAGTGTCATCAAATCACATAAGGGAGTGATCACCTTGGAGAAATCCGAGGCACAGTCCTGAAACGTTTTTTCCCACCAGTGTTTAAGTGACCACTCCCCCAATTTCCCATGACAAATAAGAGCAGTCTCTGGTTATTTCTTGTTGGCCGAAGTGTCTGATTTATTCACTCTCTATTACACATGCGCTTGTGAATTTCCCATGGTTGAGTCTGGAGAAGGTGCCACTAGGGAGAGTGGTATTCAGCTTCTGCAGACTGATAGGCTTCCTCTGGTCCTCCTTCTTCCCAGTGAGAATTAAAGACTCTGAGCTGAACAGGCCCTACATGTGCCTGCTCAGGGCCACTATCCCATAGCCCCAAAGAACCCTCTCCATTTGTTAGATGATGTTCCATCAGCTCAAGCAGTGTCTCCCCAACTCCCAGTGGGCTTCTCTTTGATGCAGAGAAAACCTGTAGAAGAAAATAAGGCCTTGTTTTCTCTTCTGCCCTTCTGTTCAGCAGCCTTCTTGAGATGAGTCCTTCAGTTTCCAGTGGGCTCTAGTGGCCTCCCCAACTGATGGGCATTATGATGAGCCTGTGAGAGCCAGTGAGTTTAAAACTCTCCAGGCATTGGGAGCAAAGGAAAAGGTCTGTTCCCAATGACTTTATTGATCTGGAGGGTATTCCTTTCTCTCTCTCTCTCTCTCTCTCTCCTCTCTCTCTCTCCCTGTCTCTGTCTCTGTCTCTCTCTCACTTTCACCAACCCCAGGCTTAAACTGGGAGCAAGACTCTGTCAGACAGTATTGGTAGCCACTCTAAACTTCTATTAGCCTCCCCACGCACACTCCCACTGAATGTGCAATTTGGAAGAGCAAAGATGGATTTCCAGTAGAGCATCAGTCAACACACATATTTCATATGCCACACTCCCCCACCAGCTGCCTTTCTCTATCCTATAGATATTTTGTTGGTGTTGGTATAAGGGCAATAGAAGGTGAATTTGTATATAACCTAGCTGTCTTCTTTAATTGAATAGAATGTGAGTATATTAACTCTGCATTACATTTAATTTGATATA
>NW_006199830.1:1288448-1294653 GCF_000334495.1 Tupaia belangeri chinensis | reverse complement strand
TATATGTATATATTTGGAAAGGTTAAAGCACCTTGAGGTTTAACCTAACTGCAGACTATCCCAACAGAGAAGGTCTGGCAGAAAGGAATCTGCTTTTTCTCCCTACTAAGAGTGTCTGGGATTTGCTTCCCCAACCTCCAGACTTCCCAGAGCAAGACTGGACACATGTCAATTGCTGCAGATAGTGCCACACTACCCACCAATCACTTGTGAATAGACCAGGACAGATTGTGTCCATGGAAACTCTCTAAGAAAGTCCTAAAGTGCTTCATTTAGAAAAGTGAACATCTGGGCTATCTACGGGGCATTTTTTTCAAGTTAGAGGGACCTACACTCGATTGAAGCCCCCTGGTTCCTAGCCTGGGTCCCCCAAATTCTAGAGCCCCAAAAGGTGTTACTAGAAATCCATGAGCAGTTTTCGTTATTTCAGAATGAGTAACGGAAACCTTCCACGTATGTAGACAAAGCAGCACAGGCCAACTGTAATAGCACTATTTTGAACTGGAACTCACTATATTGATTTCAGACAACTCCAGTTACTGTTGGGGGTCATCTCTGATTTGTTTCACATGACACATGTAAAGTGGTACTTAATAACAATGGACAGTGGTATAGTGATTAAGGAACTGGATTCCCACATGGTTGGCTGTGGTTCAAGTCCCAGACCCAGCGACTTAAAAATCATGCTGGGCACATGTGTATGTGTGTGTACCCAAAATCCCAGGAAGAGAATGGAGGAGAAGGGATTGTGGTATGGCCATCCACCCTGGGGAGTGGGGTGATTCCTCACTTACCCTCCGCCTCACTCCTCTTAGGTGAGGCACATGCCCTACGGCAAAAACTTAAAAAAAAAAAAAAAAAGGACAAATAAATTTACACATGTACTTTGGCAAACTGTCTCCCAATACAGGGTACATGAGGATATCAACTCTCTCCTTGGAGAGCATTTCATACCTCCTTGGAGGTACGAAGAATGGGAACTACTGTAAAGAACAAAGCACAGGACAAAGAGCCAGGGTGGGAATTTGAAACCAGGGACAGAAACTATGTCATTGTGGGTGATGACCTAGAGTGACAGAACCAGCCAGGAAAGGATGGGGCCCCAGATCCTGTGTGAAGAAGGGAAGAGTACAGAATGTCGGGCGTGTGGAATGGAGGCCGCTAAGTGGAGGTCACAAAGTACTTGCTGCTCACGGGTTCTGTTTTATTCAATCCTGATGACAACAGGCCTCTTTTCGTAGTTTTAAAAATAATTTCATTTTATGGGAACCAGCAGTTAGTGTAATAACAATGTCACTGGACTCCCACGTAGTTGACCGTGGTTCGCTTCCTGGACCCGGTGGCTTAAAACTCACGCCAGACGCGGGCGCCTGCATGCCCAAGATCCCAAGAGGAGAATGGAGGAGAAGGGATTGCGGCATGACCATCCCCCCTGGGGGGTGATTTCTCGCTTTCTGTCTCTATGTCTCTCTCTGTCTGGTGAGGGCGCGTGCCATATAGCAAAAATCTCTCCAAAAATTAAAAAAATAAAAATAAGAAAATGATTTCATTTTATAGACTTTTATTATAAGCCACCTCAAATCCTTCATGGAGTGAGGCCAGGTATACATCTACGCACACCTGAAATTCGAGGGTGATTCTTTCTGCACAAATAACGAAAAGTGAGGCTTTAGCACTGCTTATGAAGGCCACCAGCTAGCGAGAAGGAGAATTCAGACTCAGAAACCAGGGAGGGAGAGTCATTATTCACTTCTTCCCCGCTCTTTCCTACTTCTAGTTAATCTCCAAGAAGTATCGAGTCCGTGCCCTATTTCTCAAACCAACCCACTTCTCTGTGCATCCACTGATGTTTCTCTAGTACAACAGCCTCTATTGATCTTCCTGCCAGAGGACTCGGGTTCAGCTTAGAACATGTAACTCTCTGCTTCTCTCTTGTCTTTAAATGGGGATCATATCGAAACTACCTCCTGGGGTTACTGTGAAAGCTAAGTGAAGTCATCCTTGTGGCGTCCTCATCATAGAATGTAATATGCACTTAGTACTGAAGCTGCCAGGGTCATCTTACATCACACTCTGGCTTAAAGTGTCACACAGAGACCAGGCAGTGGTGCAGTGATAAAATGTGTTGCTTTGAGAGGCAGTCCCACATGGGAAGGTTTCCTGTTCATGTCCAGAGACCTCCCTGAGTATGCCAGGCACACACCTGCCTGTGATCCAGGGTTGACTCAAGACTAGGGGTGGATCCTGGCATCAAGACCTTGTTTTGGGAACCAGCAGTTAGCATAATGGCTATGTCGCTGGACTCCCACGTAGTCAACCGCGGTTCGCGTTCCGGATTTGGTGGCTTAAAACTCACGCCGGGCGCGTGTGCGTGCGTGCCCAAGATCCCGAGAGGAGAATGGAGGAGAAGGGATTGTGGCGTGACCATCTCCCCTGGGGGGTGATTTCTCGCTTTCTGTCTCTATGTCTCTCTCTGTCTGTCTGGTGAGTGCACGCACCCTATAGCGAAAAAAACTCTCAAAAAAAAAAAAAGACCTTGTTTTGAGGTGTTCTCTCTCTGCTTCTTTTACTAATGGATAAAATTAATAAACTTAAAAAATGTTAGATAATTTCCCTGTACTCTTCAAATCTAGGCGTAATGTGCAAGGCTCTTCATGACTTGGCCCACTGCAGTCTTTAGACCTCCAGCCCCTTCTTCTCCCACTCATTTCCTCTTGACTTCTGTGCCTCAGCCACTTCAACTTCCATTAGTCCCTGAAGCCGCTATAATATCTTTTTCCTGACCTCCTTCTGAGCTTTCTTAGCCCTCTGTTCCTCTGAATCACAACCCTTACTGTCCTAGAATGGCCTGTTTATTTATCTGATTTCTTCTAAAACTAAAAAGCCCCAAATGGCCAGAATAAAATGTTTGTCTCATTCATTCTCAGAATTTAGCAAAGTTCCTGGAACATTGCAGGCACTCGACAATAGTTACAGATAGATGAGTAGGTGGGTGCATGGGAGGGGGAGAGGATAGAAATGACACAGATCTCTGGCTCCCAAGTCCAGGACCCTTTGTACCACTGCAGGCTGCTTGTGGCTCCGAACAAAAGAGGGTGGAGGGCCCTACTGAGAAGACTGAGAGGGTGGGACCTGGGGACACCTCGTTTCTCCCTCTCCAGTCTCAGCTCCACTCTGACTAGCATTTTCTTTTCTAAACAGCTAAAATTTGTAACTACCCTGCTTAAAAGTCCAAAGGAACCTCCCAGTGCTTACAGCAAGGAGCACACCCCTTGGAGGGGCCACCCACACTCGTGGTGTCTCAGACCCCAATCCTTCTTCACTTCCTCTCCCTCCCTTCTCGTCCATGCTCCCCTCCAACTGTTCTGCAGCGTTTGTTCCCTATTAGAGTGTAAAGTGTCCAAGTAAAACATATGATCAGCCTGGAGGACCCAGCCTCACCACTTGTGAGCTATATACATTTAGACACGTTACTTATACTCTGAGTCTCAGATGTGGTCATTTATAAAAATCATTTGTAAAATTGAAGTTGCTAATTCCTGCCTTACACATCTAGTACCTGAGACGCTGACCTGACCTGGAAACTAGCCAGAATTATGAGGCCACAGTGTCCGTGAAAGTGGGGCTAGGCAGGGTGTCCAGTAGAGCCTGAGGGGGAGCCCCTTGGAACATGGGGGGAACCAGAAGGCCCAGGAGAAAGGAGCAAGGTGAGAAAGTAAAGAGATGTTGGCCAGAAGACCAGGCTCTGCTGAGATCTGGTCAGGCCATCGGAGCTGGCCTCTGCCTCCCCTCTTACTGCAGTCTGCACTGGGCGCCCCTGGCTGGCCCCTCACTAGCACCATGATATTCACAGTAGCTCATGGCCTGTTGCCAAGATGCCTCAGGCCTGCTGCCATACACCTGTTCTGCAGCTTCAAGTCTGTGGGTTTCCCCCTTTTTGATTGTTTTGGGTGCCACTCCCTCCCTTGTCCTTCTCTTCCCCGTGCTTGGTCCACTTTAAGTCCTGAAGCAGACCAGGCAGTGCAGAGAGGAGGGAGCTAGGCAGGAAGGTGGGCTCCCTCACTCCTCCCCACTGCCAGCTGAGAGGGGATGGACCCTCCCAGCCCAGCTTGCTGGTCCTCCCAGCTGCAGGTGATTTAAGCTTGTTGGATTTATATAACATTGGAAAACGGTAAACTGTGTAAATTTGCTATGTTTTCCAGGGACAGTTATTTATGGAAGGGCATTTTTAACTCAAGTGCTAGAAGTGTTAAATCATTATAATAAATTCATGCTATTCAGACTTTCTTACATTGTAATAAATTTTTTCTAAGCATGAATGAGGAGATCCATGATTCCTCTAATACACCATTATGTATTTCTTTTCAAAGTGACACAGCTTACTACATCAAGTTGGAGAATAATAGGAGATTTACTGTGTTGGAGGGGAGAAGAGTGGAGCAGCAGAGTTCGTGGGGGGAGTTGGTAGCAGGGGTGGCAAGCTGGGCTCCTCCTGCCTCTGTTCTCACCAGGTGGGAGGGGCAGCTTCATCAGGGGTTGCATCCCCTCACCCTTCCTCCAAATGCAGCCAGGGATCTCAGGGGCCTCTGCCCTATCCTGCCCAGGGGAGGATTTGGAGGGGGGTTCTCTTAGAAATGGAAACTCTCTCCCCTGATGAAAGCATCCGTCAGGGTAAAGAGCATCTCTGCATATGTCCCTTTCTCTTCACCTCAGTCCTCACTTGGGAGCCCACCTGGACCAGGTTTATAACTTTTCTCACATTCTCAAAGGAATCTGTGATGCAAAAAAATCAGGGATCACTGGCCCCGGGTAAGCCCTGCAGCCATTTCTGACTGTTCACTCTGTGCTAGGCAAAGTCCAGTACCAGAGTTCTGACTTCGGCAGCGTGCTGTGTGGTGAGGCAGGTTGTCAGGTTGAGCTGCAGTTTCCTGAGGTCAATGGAGTCCACCTCTGGGACCGGGGCTTCCCTCAGACTTTTCCCAGGCAGAGAGGCAACACGTTCTAAGGCATGGCAACAGGGGGAATGATCTTGTGCAGAGCCTTGAATGCTGAACCTGGTGTTTCAACTTTGAGGAGCAGCAGGACTGGGGGTAGACAGTTGCATAGATTCCAGTGCTCAGCATCAGGTTGCAGTGCCTTCGTGCCCCCTCAGAGGCTTAGATTCAAGTCCTTGCTCTGTGACTACAGCTGGATGACATCGTACGTGTACCTTCATCAGTCTGAATGTGTGATCGACAACCCTCGGGATGGGAGAGAATTTCTGTTAACTGTGCAGTGCCTCTTACGGGAAAAATGTAGAGAGCATGCATATGCACACCCGCCTTGCCTGGTGGGTGCAATGCAAGGATGCTCAGGTACCTGCCAGATAAACAACCACGAAGCACTTTGTACTGATCAGGCGCTTTTATAATTTATCTGCAGGCTGGCAAGGGGTGGCAGGCCTCTCTGAAGCATAGAGATTGGTGGATCCTGACAGCCAGGTGGAGTTGAGTGCCAGCTCCCAACAAAGCTGCCTCCCAGCTGCAGGTCCCCACCTAGGCTTCCTCCTTCCTCAGCCTCCGGCAGGACAGCCCAGCACCTGGAATCTCACCCCCATGCAAGGTCCTGGCTTCTCAGGACACCTCTGTCTCATCAGCCCTGGCCCCCACCTTGGGAATTGTCAGTGGCTGTAAAACAGAGATCTGCTCCAGGGCTGGCACCTCTGAATATGATTCTCATGGCCACCTGCCTCCGCACAGGATGTCTGTGGGTGGCTCACTAGACGGTCTCCACTCCCCCCTCACCCTAGTATTTTCAATCTGTCCCTTCTGTCTTCAGAATAGAATAACAGGTGCTACTGTTTTCTTGTGTTGCTGGTAAGGCTGCTCCTGGCTAGGCGTAGGAATGGGATTTCCAGTTGTTCTTGAGCCAGGGTTAGTGTCTCCATAATGGGCTGGAGGCAGAAACCTCCTCATACTGCCCAGGACCCAAGCTTCTCAGGTTCGTGTCTGGGAGTCTTTCCTTTCAGAAGATTGGCCCCTGTAATGCCTGGCTCCCCCAGGCTGACCCAGCTCATGTTCAAACAGAACATATTTTTTTAAAACGTTTTATTTTGAAGTCAGACTCACAGAAAAGTTTTAGCAATAATACAAAGAATTCTAACATACCCTTCAGCCCATATCCAAGTGTTAACATGTGAACTCATATACTCTATCATCCGCTCTTC
>NW_006199830.1:1278425-1288290 GCF_000334495.1 Tupaia belangeri chinensis | reverse complement strand
TCTTCCTCACACGTACACACCCATGCCTACTTTTCTCCAACAAAGTGCAGACCCGACCTTCTTTCCCCAAAAAAACTCAGCCTGTGTTTATTACACACAAGGACAGTCTCTTCCATAATCACAGTATAATTCTCAAAATCAGAAAATCAGCACTGATACAGTACCATTGTCTAATCTATTGACCTTATTTAAATTTTGCGAGGTGTTGCACTGTCTCTTAGGACCAAACAAAACAAAAAAAATCTGACCCAAGATCCAACCCAGCATTGCAAATTGCATTTAGTTGTCAGGTCTCTTTAGAGGAGAACAAGCCACTTCCTTGGCTTTCTTCCCAATTTGCGTTTGTCTGGCATTTCTTTATGGTTAGATTCAGCTTATGTATTTTCAGTAAAAAGGAGGGATGCAGATATCCTTCTCAGTTTATCAGACCAGAAGGCCCACAGTACCTATTTGTTACACTTCAAGTGGTCTTGACTTTGATCACCTGATTCAGGTAGCACCTGCTGGTTTCTCCATTGTTCCATTACTCACCTCCCTTGGAGGCTGCTTTGAGACTAAGTAAATATTGCTTCTCACGAACCTTTCCCCTACTAGTTTCAGCGTCCATTGGTGACTCAGCACATTCCAAGTCAATCCTTAGGCTGCTACTATGCCCTGCCCACTCTCACAGACCAGCCCACTGTTAGGAGAGGAAGAGGCAGACACTCCATTTATCCTCCAGGGCCTCCAGCTAGGGTGGAGCCACATACACAGAGCAACAAGGAACAACCCGGGAAACAAGGGAATCAGTAAAGTGGTTCCTACCCTGAGGACAGTAAATGGGTGCTCAGTTTGAGCTAGAGCCCCAGAGCAGGTGGACCCTGATTAGAACTTGTGGGCAGGTAGAACTCAGTCATAAATTGGAATAGCAGGAAAATCTGTGTCCACAGACATCTTTAAGGGCTCAGCAAGTGCCTGCCTTGCCTGTCATCCTAGGTGCTCCCAGAGCGCTAGAAAGACCAGACCACCAGGCTTTTTTTCTGATGCCTGTTCAAAGGTGGGGCAAGGTGGAGCAGAGGGAGGTTTAGGGTACTTCAGAAAGAACCATGGAAGGCATCACCCCCCAACATTCCCCACCTCTCATTCATTCAGCAAATACTGTTGAGCACCTGCTCTGTGCCAGGCATTGAAGCCAGTGCTGAGGGTACGAAATGCTCTCAAGTTGTTCCTAATAGAAGGGGATGCCCTGAGCCTGGAGACCTCTGAAGGTCACTCAGTACACAGGACAAGAGAGCCAGTGTCTTCTGCCCAGACTTGACCATGGAATAAAGTGGTGAGTAAAACACGGTGCTGTCCTCACTTCCCAGGTGACTCTCTTCTCTGGGACTAGGCTGAGGGCTGTCACAGGTGTGGACCTCTTTTCCCCACTGCTGCTCCTCTCCCCCTCTCTCTCCCTGTGCTTTCCCAGCACTTGGCAGAGAGCTCCAGGATCACTAGAGTTGGCTAAATCCTTGAGACCCAGGATACCTGATCATTTTGCAGAGGAGGAAGCTAAGCCAGAATCTGGGCCTTTTAGGCCACCAGGTGACATGGTGGTGGATCCACATGGCCAACTCCACCGGTCAAGTCCTGGTACCAATGGTTCAAAAAACATGCCAGGTACGTGTGTATGTGTGCTCAAGATCCCAAGAGGAGAAGGGATTGTGGAGTGGGCGTCTCCCTTGGGGGAGATTTCTTTCTTTCTCTCTCTCTCTCTCTCTCTCTCTCTCTCTGGTGAGAGCATGCACCTTATGATAAAAATATCTAGAAAAAATAAACTCAAATCTGAGCCTTTCCAGGACAGGCCTGATTCTTCTCTTCTGTTCTGTGTCTTTAAGACTCAAAAATACAGTCAGCAAAGAGGCTCTGAGCTCTGGACCAAGAGTCATTATGTCTGGGCCTTGAAGAAGGTAACCTCTCTCCATGTAATACCATGATTACAAGTGCCCCTGGGTTCAGGCCCCAGCTCTGCTGCTCACCATGTGACTTTCACATACCACTTAAACCCCTCTATAAAACGGTGTCCAGGGGTGCCTAGAAGACCAACCAGGATGGTGTCAGTGAAGGAGACAATGTCTGTATGATCAGTAATTAATTGCTTTTGAACAAGTCCTTTCTCAGCCCTCTCCTGCCTAAGACAGCCTACAGTTCTTCAGGAGGTCCTTTGTTTCTTTGAGGTTTAACCTACTCCCCTCCAACACTTGGCCTATGTGCCTCCTCCCCAGTCTGGGCTACCTGCCCTTACACAGATCTACCACACTAGCCTGCAGTAATTTTTTGCTGCTTGGGAAACCTCAAATGGGGAGTGAGTGCAGCTGATTTGAGTCATGGCCCATCACTTTCTTGCAGTGTGATTTGGGCAAGTCACCTACCTTGTCCAAGCCTCTTGTCGTTCATCTGTAAAGTAATAGCACTGTGTTCTTCCAGGATTAGAGATAATTCCCCATAACACACCTCGCACTGGGTCGGAAGGTGGCCATGGGTGTCTCTAGTTTTTAGCACAGTGCTGGTGCTTGGTAGTTCACTGTACATACTAGCCAAGCAGGTGAAAGAACAAACACCACTATCCAACATAATTTGGATCTAAAAAGCAGAACTAATGAGGCCCAAGTCATATGCATTGAAGTAGCCCAAGAGGGGATCTGAGGCCCTGAACAAAAAGAATGCTCTAAGGAGAAGTATGAGGCAGGTGTGTTGGGTCTGCCCAGTAGCTCTCACATTAGTTACCAGCGGCTGAGAGGGGCCTGCCTCCTGCCTATGCAGGGTGAAAATGACCACAGGGCCCTTGCTTCTGAAGCCCCTCTTTCATTCCCAGAGGAAAGCCTGGAGTAGAAGGGAGACAAGGTTTGCAGCACCTGGGCCTTCTGGACTTCTTGCAACCTCAATACCCATGGCCCCCAGAGCTGGGCCCTAGGAAAACGAAAGGAGAAAGGGATAATGGTAAAGAGGAGTCATAGTGGACACCTTAAAGATGAAAAGCAGCTTCATACTTCAATTAATGAAGTGTGAGGCCTTCTAAACTGGTAAAATTTCCCCTTCATATTGAGTGACATCACATTTGTGTTGATGCATTGATCTTAAGAATTTGCTTACAGTGAGGCCAGCAGGTGATATAGTGATTAGGGTGCTGAACTCCCACATGGCCGAATGTGGTTCAAGTCCTGAACCCAGCGGCTTGAAACTCATGCCAGGTATGTGTGCACGCATTCCCAAAATCCTGAGAGGAGAATGGAGAAGGGATTGTGGCATGGCCATCCCCACTAGGGGGTGACTTCTCACTTTCTGTCTCTCTGCCCTATAGCAAAAACTTCTCAAAAGGAAAAAAAAAATTGTTTACAGTTTTCTACAGCACTAGGAAAACAGAGCTGACACACCTCAAAAGGCTTTTGAACTTCAGGCAGTTGCATAAAATGTTAATATTACATTTATTTCAACTTCATTTCTTCTTGTTAATAATAAAAAGCCCACTTGATCTTTTTCTCTCTCCTTCCGTACTCTTCCCCTCTATCCCTATGAACAACAAATGCTACCAGGGAGGGGTTCCATGCCCATCAGCAGCATGATTAGTAACTTGTCACTCACCTTCGGGAACTCCAGCGCTCGCTCAGAAAATCAAAGAAAGAAGGGAAAAAGATAATTGGTAGCCAAGTCGGTAGAGACGCTACCACTTCTTCAAGGTAAAATGGGGTTATTAAGAAAAAATAATCAATGAGAAGAGGGGAGGTGGATAAGAGATCATGGGAGGAGAGTTGGGGGGAGCAACTGTGTGGAGAATTTCCAGCCTAGAGAGACAGGAGATAGTGAAGAGCCAATCATGCAGATAGGCCTGCACATGGGCCCTGAGTAGCTAGTCACAGGATAGTACCTCTCTGAGCTGTTTTTTTCAAGGATATCAACATACCTACATCATAGAGTTACTGTGAGAACTAGATGAGGTTATAATCAATCAGTTCTTAACACAGTGCCCAGCACAGAGCAAACACTGCATAAATAATACTCATGCCTTAAAGAGTGGTGCCCAAGTGGTAAGAGTGTGACTGCCCCAGTTCTGCACAGTTGGTGGGACCTGAGGATCCCAAGGCCTGGGCTCATTTTCTGGAAACCCCACAGGCGAGCAGTGAGGGCCTGGCCCTGGGTCTACTCGCTGAAAGTGAACAGGAGAGCTGAAGATAAACTAGAAACACAGATAATACTGGCTGCCTCTGGGGCAAGGAAGGGGTGGGAAGAAGACTTCATGGTATCCTTTTTCCTAGTTTTTGAATTTTGAAATAGTTGAGCCTTCAACAATATGGAGAGTAAGGGACACCAGCTCCCCAAGGAGATGAAATTCCATGTAGAACCTTTGATTTCCCCTAAACATAACTATGAATAGCCTACTATTGACCAGAAGCTTTATGGATACCATAGACATTGATTCACACATATTTTGTATATTATTATATACTATATTCTTACAATAAAGTAAACCAGAGATGAGAAAAATCACAAGGCAGAGAGACTACATTTACAGTATTTATTGGGGAAAAAAAATTAGCACACACGGACCCTTGCAGTTCCAGCCCATGTTGGTCAAGGGTCAACTGTATATGAATATATTACCTATTTTAAAAAAATAGAAAAGTTGAAGTGCAGAGACCAAATTAGATGCAGCCCGAGGCTGTATAATCCCTCAGAAGGACTGAGGACAGCAGAAGCCAAAGTAATACTGGGAATGCTCTTAGGAAAAAAGAAAGGGTAAGAAGTGTCAGCTAACTGGGGTCCCCGGAAGACAGCTGTGAGAAGCAGAGGTGTGTAATTCTCTGCTATGTTGAGGTACCCCTTAGCTGCCTGGGCTTTATGGAAAATGACCTAAAGTGCCCTGTTGTCTTCAAGCTGGCTTTGGTTGAGATGTGAATTGTGTTCAAGTTCAATTCAAGCTGGCTTTGGTTGAGACGTGAGTTGTGTTCAAGTTCAAGCTGGCTTTGGTTGAGACGTGAGTTGTGTTCAAGTTCAAGCTGGCTTTGGTTGAGATGTGAACTGTGGATAAAATCGAGGAAAGGGAAGGTGGAGGGGATCGCAGCCTGAACAACTCATTCTGAGTATCTTCCTATGAAAGGATTTACCACTCAGAGGATCCTTGTGGTGGAATGGAGCTGTGCCTGGCTACGTCTCATTTACTTCTCAACACTCTTAGGGCTGGTATTATTCCCATTTTAGAGATAAGGAAATTGAGAATCTGAGAGGTTAAGTAACTTTTCCAAAGTGACACAGAAGATTTGAATCTTGGTCTGAGATTATAGCCAATGCCTTTTCCCACTTGGATACACTGATCTTTCCAATCCTAGTCTGGGCGAATGCCTCCACACAGGGTGGAAGCAAAGGTAGAGATGCTCAGAGTTCTGAGAGGTGAATAGGAAACAGGGGGAAGGAGAAGCTGGGGTCATAGGGAGGGGCCTGGGGAGCTGGTGCTGGCTGTCCAGACTTCCAGCCCCCTCACTAGCCAGGACCCAGGACCTGGGAGTACTGAAGACGGGAGTTAGCTGGGAAGCTGGCAGGTAACCAAAGGGGGGTTAGGGTTTGAAGGGAGGACAGCTTAGAGAAATGGAGGGAAGGTCAGTGGAGAGAGGAAGCTGTGAAGTTAAAGGCTTAGACTTGCAAACACTCATGCAGTGGGCCGGGGGATGGCTCCACGCTTATTCCAAATGTGCTGTCATTTTTCAAAAGTACTTCGAGAACACCTACCTCTTTAGAACCTGCCTTTAGTCATCTGCAATTTGTTCTTTCCTCCCTTCCATAACTCATTCATGCAGCGGTGAATCAACGCTGACTTCATATCGACTGCTGGAGTTAACATTCTGTTGAAGGTGCCACCTCAGTGGTGGCAAATACTTTTTCTTTGGTGGGGTGGATTCACTTTGGGAAACTACCAAATGGCAGTTATGGCCACATGTGCTGCTGGTGCCTCGGGTCAGGCTGGGCCAGGGGCTATGCAGGTGGGTTCAACCTGATGTAATTCAAACTCTAGCCCTGCAGACCGTGTGGCATGAGTTGCAGATGTGCCCAGATCAGTGCCAGCAGTGTCGGACGATGGGAACATGGCAGTGGTGGATGTGGGCGGGGAAGCTCTAGTTGCTGTCTCACTCTGCTCCTGTTGTGTGTGAGGGAGAGGGCGGACCCTGCTCAGAACAGGAAAGAAAAAATAAATAAATAAAAGGCAGGTCTCTGGAAAAACTCGGGAGATGGGAGGTGTTCAATGAAAGGTCTCAGTAAACAGATTCTTTTCATATTAGCTCCATAGAGAAAGGAGGAGAAAAGGGAAAAAGAAAAGAGAAAAAAAATGAGAGACCATGGCTACAAAGGGGTAGGTGAAGAGCTGAGAGGCTTAGGAAGTGCTGGTGGGAACATGTGGATGCCCTGGGCAGGTGCCGCGGGAGGCTGGGGCTCACACCAGGATCCAGCTGCATCCTCAGTTCAGGCTGTGGGGGGGCCAGATGGCCAACTTCCCCCAGGCTGTCATGGCAAGGGCAGAGCTGCCCACCAGGATAGTCCAGCCGTGAGACATCAGCACTGCAAACAAACGGGAAACTGAGGTTCTACCAATGGCTCGCCATCTGGGATTTTTTTTATCAAACGAATTCATGAATCAATGTATACTGAAGCTAGGTAGCAGGTATGGGGGTTCACGGTGCAAGCATCCCTCCCAAAGTAGGGTTATTATGCTTGACATAGAAAGTTTGTAATAATAAATGATAGGTCTTTTAAAAATAGGAGCGTTCTGCAGGAACCCCACCCTGTGGCTAGGATATTAGCAGAGGAATATAAGCCATAGAATATAAGCAGAAATTAATGAGAATTGTGTCTTGGGTTTTCTTAACACTGCAAATCAGGAGTTCCTAACCGGGGGATGATGGATGAGTCACAGGAATCCCAGAGGGCCCTGAAATTGTGTGCAAAGTGACCTGATAGTTTTCAGCAAGTTTTCAAGGAATCTGTGACTTTCCCCCTTGAGGTTAATACATTGGATTCTCTCTTACATGTGCTAGGCATATATTACTTACTTGGTGGGTGGCTTTTACATCCGGGGTTTACTTTATAGAACTGGTATAGCCACACCTGGCTCCCGCATTTTCATCTTTCCTCTCAGTCAACCATGCCCGGGAGAGGACAAAACTGGCTGACCCGCATCACAGCACACTTCTCTGGTGGCAGCTCCCAGCATCCCCACAGCCCTGAGCCCCAACAGCATGGGTAGAGATCCAGAGGCTATGTCCCAGAGACAAGGGACCACAGTACAGAGCTGAACATGAAGTGGACAGGGCTGGGGGGTCAGCTGAGCCATCTCTCTGGGAGGCTCCTTGGCTCTAACTTGCAGGGGAGCTGGTGGTTAAGGTGTCATCCTTAGGCAAGCTCACCTGCTTCTAGCTGCAAATATCTGACAGAAACTGTGCCTTGGAGTAGCCTGAAGCTCAAAATTACAGACCCCCTGCTCTCTCGTCAGAGGATCCCTTATGAAACATCATTCAGTTTCTCACATGAGGGCATAACACCCTATCTGACTTCAGTCCTTTGAAACAAAGTCTTCTAAGTTCAGCTCCCCAGAATGGGCTGGGCAAGCTGTCACCTGGCCTTGCAGCCTAGCGAGCAGAGAAAGGACTTACTTTAGGGGACAGCGAGGGTCTTATCAGTCCCTCTCTCTCAGAACCATCTTCACACTTAAGTCGAGGCCTGTTCCCTCCGGACTAACACTGCTAGCATGAGAAATGGGGAATTGGGCCCATGGTGCTAGGAGGAGATGGAAGGAGAGGACTACATATGGAAGACAGGGTGGCTCTACCTGGGGCTCTGACCTCAGCTCTCTACCTCTCCTTCAGAGACTAGAGGTGAGGACTGAAGCCTCAGCCCACTCTCTTATAGGAGGAGGGCACGGTTGACACAGGAAGACTCCTCTCCTCTCCCCCCGGGCATCTGAAGCCACACTGCTTCCTCACCCGTCAGCTGACAGCCCTGCAGCGTAGCTGTAGAGAGGTGGAGACCTGGACAGTATCTGCCCATCCTAGGCTGCAGGGCTGATGGTTGGGGCTGAAGGAAAGGGGCAGGCAAGGGAGGACTCTGAAATAGGATGGAGAAGATCTACCCCTGACTGAGCCTGTTGGAGGCATGAGGCTGCATGTGTCTGGGCTCTCACCCTAGGAGACCAGCCCCTCCTCTCCACCAAGTCCTGTTCCACATCCTTCCTCCTTTGCAGCCTTCTCCAGCCCAGGACACTCAGGGTGTGGACACCTCGCTCCAGCTGATGACTAAGTGGGGATGGCAGCATTCCAGGAAAATCCTCAAGTCAGGGATGCATCTCCTCCTCTTTCTCCTCCTCCTCCTTCTCTTCCACCTCCCTGCACACCTGGCCCTGACTCCGAGGGTGACATCAGAATCGTGGACTCTCTCTATCCAGGCAGACTTATGCAGCAGTGGAAGGTGCGGGCCCAAGAGCAAATGCTCTGTAGTAATTTTGGGCTTGCATCTCCTCCTCTTGCTTTGATGGTCGTCCCCTCCAACCACCACCTCCTCCTCCAAGACATCACTGGCCTTTGTCCCTACTAACTCTGCCTTCATGGGTTTCTTCCTGTCAGAGAGAAAAGGGGGACTTTCTGTTATGGTTGGGCACTGGGACCATCTCTGCCCTAGGCCCCAAAAGAATGTATGCAATGAGGACTTCCAGAGACACACACCAATGAAGAGAGATTTTTCTTATGGTGGAGCAGGACCTCCTTTTGAAGGAGCCCCCACCACTGAGGCTCAGAAGCAGGACCCATCTAGCAAGCAGACTCAGCAAAGGGAAGGACCCAGTTCTCCCAGTGGGTCAGCCTGGGCACTGTGAAGTACAGCTGGCCAGAACCTGAGAAGTGCAGACCAGTGAAGAGCAGTCATTTTTTTTTAAACTGTGCTTTATTTAGGGCTAAGCTGGAGAAAGCGTCATCCAATAGTTACAGAAGGTTACAAGGAGTTTTAGGGAGTTGAGTGTGAAAAGAGCAGTTATACAGAACTGCAGCTGTTTTTTTTTTTTTACAACATCTGGACATCCTAAAAGGAGTCAAGAGAAAAAAAAATTAAAAATAAAAAAAAAAAACAAAGAACAACAACAACAAAAAAAATAAAATAAAATAAAAATAAAAAGAAAGGAAAGGCAGGAGGCTTTAGAGGAACCAGAAATTTGTTCTTCCAAAGGAAACAAATGGTAGGTCCCAGGGCTCCCTGGCCTCCAGATGAACTGGACATCGATGAACAGGTATCAAGGCAGAATGCCAAAGCAAGTCTTCCCAAGGGTGCAAATAAATTATAATAAATATGTTATACTTTAAAATATATGTGTTCTTAAATAATTCAGTGTTTTTTTTCTGATTCTGAGTTTTTTTAAGCAATGTCTTTAACTGCTCTAAAGTCATTTACCAAAGATAAATATCGTGCTTTCATTAAATAGTTTTCCTTGTTTTTTTCTCTATCATTACAATTAAAAGTCCTACAAAATATGCAAATTTATTTACAGAAAAACAGAGCCGGCATCATTTAAACTTCCCTGTTTTTCAAAATTCCTTGTAAACAGTTTCAGAAATTCTTCAAAGATTGTTTATTTTTCTCTCTCTTTTTTAAGGTTTTTGTGTGTGTGTGTGTTGTCTAGTTGTTTTAAGATGAAAGTTCCCAGTTCTCCCTTGCCCGGAAAGTCTCTGGAGCAAGCATGGAAGGCGAGTGAAGCGGAAGAAGGTGTCGAGGGCTTGCGGAGCCAGCGAGCGCGCGCAGCTCCCGGAGCGAAGCGAGAGGCGAGGGCCGCGACGGCGGCGGCGGCCGCGGCGGGCGGGCGCGGGGGGGGGGGGGCGCC
>NW_006199830.1:1269510-1278352 GCF_000334495.1 Tupaia belangeri chinensis | reverse complement strand
TCTATCGGCGATGGGTAGCCAGGAGCCCGAAGGTCTGGGACGAGTCCGGCCTGGCCCTCGGGGACGACGGCGTCCAACAGCACTCGCGGGGAGAAGGGATTGATGCTCAGTCTAAACTCTACAAAAGTACAGTCCTACAACATCTGGGATTTTAGCAGTAACGCTAACTTCTATAGTTTATTTTTTCCTTTTTTATTATTTTTTTTATTTTTTGCTTTCCTCTAATTTTTCTTCTATTATATAGGTATTTTAAACTTTTCCTTTTTAAAATTCTGTACAACTATTATGATTTTAAGAGGGGGAAGAGTTAGAAGCATTTACAGACTTTTCACAACAATGACCTTGCCTTGTAAGTCCCTTTTTTCCCCTCCTTGTTTTCTCACACTTCACGGTTAATGAGTTTTAATATTTTTGTTGCTTTCCCCAAACATCCACCAATTTGTTCGTCTTAACAGCTCCATCCAGACATATAATACAGAGAACCATAGGAAAGTGTCATAGACTTGAGTGAGGGTAATCAAAGCGCCTCTCAAAGTATCAAAGAACTATTATCTTGCTGTTTTAAAAGCATTGAAGCATTATTTTCTTTTTTTCTTTTTTTTTTTCTTTTTTTAAGTTTTTTTTTTTTATTACATTTTTCATAGAATCGCTCTAAGCTGTTTCAAGAACAGCCACGAGGCAGGAAGGAGTTTGTCCTCCGTTCCCCCCCCATTTGACCTAGAGCTACACATCTGCAATAAAAAGTTTGGTCCTTTGGTCCCTAAATAGCTAAAGGAATGACAGATAGAGATGCTCAGTGGCGGCCTCCCAGCCGCCCCCTGGGGACCAGGCCCCTCTGCACCGCTTGCCCCAGCCTGCCTCAGGCGCCCATGGGCTGAAAAAGCCCCGGGATCGGTAAGCAGCGTCTCCTCCCAGTTCCCAGCCCTTCAGCCTCCCCGTCTGGTCTCGTGTTGCTTTGTTTTTAAAGTTGCCTTTTGTGTGTGTGGTTTGTTTTCTCATTTTTCTTCATCATCTTCTTCTTTGTGTCATATATATTTTTCCCCCAAACACGTGCCCTCTGAACTCCACAGACGCTATACTTTCCTTGAAGAAATGTTACAGTCACACAGACAGTGTCTGGAGTCTTCAGCTTGATTGATATTGGCTGATATGTCAAAGGTGTCATCCAACAGTTCTCATTTATAAATATATATAGAGAGAGGTTTGTTTTTTAATGTAGCCCGTTCAGCATCCTGCCCTAAAATGAAGAAAATCAGGGCTGATTAAGCCAAGAGGGAAAACACAAAATGCATCCAAACACCAATAGGAGCCTGCCTCAAGGGTTAGAATGGGAGCTCTGGGGGGATGGGAGGGGAGGAAGAGAGACCAGTATGAGAATTAGTCATGATCATGATATGTTAAACAGAAATTTACTCTTCTCTGCAGAGTAAGAAACCACTGGGAGGGCTAGTGGTGGTGGCTGTAGCTGAGGTTTAGTTGTTGGGAAAGGGGTCTCGATTCAGGTGCCGTTAGAGTTCTGGATTGAGCATGGCTAGATCTAAGGGAAGAATTTGGGACTGTGGGATATGAATCCATAATTTACCTTGTGTCTGAGGAATCGAGCCCAGATACAATATGTATACAGAAGCCTAGCAAACAAGATAGCCAAAATCTAGGAGCCCAGCCCTCCTCCCCAGCTTGAGGAAAAGAAGGAAGACAGATCTGTGACTCAAATTTTGCAGAATCCTCACCCAGTTCCCAGCCAACCACTTCTTTCCTGAGGTCAGTAGCTATTTGCGAGGCTGTGTATATATATGTATATCTGGATATATGTGTAGAATATATTCGCCTGCACATATGTGGATATACATGGGTATGTGTGTATGTATGTGCATATATACACACATACAATAATACTTTTCTCATACATGCCAGGGAATTTTGAGGAAATCAGAACTTCAAGGGAATAAATGGGAGGGCCTAAAAAAGGTCGGAACAGATTTAATTCTCAAACTTAAATAAATTAACTCAGACAGTTCTTGATTTTGTTTGGAATGGTGGCTTCGGGGTGTTTTGTTTTGCTTTGTCATTAAAAAAAATCATGATCTGACTAGAATCAGAAGGCGAATGTTTAATCATTGTGAATTAACAAATGAGACTCATCTCCATTCTAGCAAGCAGCTTCCACTTATACATGGGGGTGGGTGACTGGTTACATCAAGAAAGTTAGAACTGCAAAGCCCCCAGTTGAGGGGACAACGTCATGCGTATATCAATCCATGCTGGCAGGTTTTTCACACTGTTGATTCAACAAACAGCAAACCGTACACAGCAGTCTAAACAATTACAACACCAAATAAAATAATAATAAAATTAAAAAACTCTTGTCAAGGACCCTTTTTCAGTTGTAAACAAAAAGGTGCATTTTGCTTTTGTCAGTACTGTTTCTTCCAAACCCACCAAAAAAGCCCTCCCAAGCCCCCAGACCCCCGCCTCCCCTCCCCACATTGAATTTAGCAGAAGTGGCTACAATACAAACCTTATAATTGTTACCGGGCTCTCTCTCTCAGAGGCCTCTGGCTTTGTACTCTAGTTTTTTGGTTCAGAATTTTTTTTTAAATCATTCTATTACTGTAGATATTTTGTTTTTGTTTTTGTTTTTTCCTTTTGAAGTGAGATTTAAAATAGCCTAACTGGAAAAAGACCAGACCTAGGAAAGTGTCAATTGAAAAAGGCCCCCAAATTTCTAGAAAAAAATAAAATCACAATATTTTCAAGTGCAAGTAAATCAACCACGCATAGATAGTTTTAAGATGTTTTCCTTATTTTTAAGAAAAAAAAATAATGGTTTGCACAGTTCAATGATCCCATGTTGGATAATTCAGGAATTCATCATTTATTTTTACTATTTTTTTTTTTGGTTCTTTTGTTTTGTTTTTTTCTCTATGTGACATCTAGAGAAGCATAAAAAAACGCTGAACAAGAAAAACCAAACAACAGAAAGTAAAACCACTGCAAGCACCAAGAACGAAACAAAAATGAGCACAGCAAAAAAGATTGTGGCAGCACAAAAGTCAAGAAAATGCACGTGTGATCATGACTGGCCAATCATCAACTGATACAACATCCAAGAAAAACGCTCCAATCACAGCACCTCCACGAAACTTGACGGCAATTGTCATGCAACCGATTCTTAGCCTTGTTACATGACGCCATCATGTCACACTGTGAACTTTGAGTTGATTTGAACTTACGGATGGGGGACTTTTCTCCACTCTCATGTGATTACGTGAACTTTATTCCTAGCTCAGCGCGAGACTGTGGTGGATTTGACTGGCCCTGGTTGGGTTGTTGGAATTTGATTGAATGACAAAAGAAGAAAAGATTTATATATATATTTATATATGTAGAGAGAGAGAGAGAAAGAGAGAGGACAAGAAAGTGTGGGCAGGGGGAAAGGAAGGGGGGGGGCAGGTCGGGTGGGGTTGGGGAGTGTGGGAGGGCAGGGAAAGTTGGGTTGAGGGTGAAGAAGGGCAAGGAAGAAGTTAAAACAAAATTAAAAGGAAAAATATTTATACAGCACCAGACCACAGCATCAATCTAAAAGCTCTGATGAGAGAACAGCAGTCAAATCATAAGGGAACTGAAAAGAACTCAAAGGATGGAGGAAGCCGGCAGACAAACGACATGAGCACGTCAACACACACACGCACACGCACACGCACATACACGCACACACGGTTGTTTATGCCGACACATGGTAACACTGTGAACAGTAGCAGAACCTCACACAGGGCCACTAAGGGCATCCATCATGCGTTGGGGAGGGGGGGCATGGGCGGTTTGGCGAGGGGGCCAGAAAAAAATAAAAGAGCCCCTCAAACCACCTTGGCGGTAAGCAGATATCAGGGAGCAAGCTCTCTGTTTTTCATCACCCTTGATTCTTTCTTTCTCCCCAGGTGCGGGGCTCCCCTTACCTCCCCACTTTCTGTGGCTTCAGCCTCTGGACCAGCAGGGGGCGCCAGACAGGGTGGCCCTGATTGGCTGGGTAGACAGAGGCCTGGCTAAGGTGACGGTTGCATCTGTGGGTCCATCCAGGACACACTTGGCTGCCATGTACAGTCTACCGTGGCAGCAGAGCAGCCCTCCCCACCTGCGGGTCCCACCTGGGCCACCTTCTGCAGAAGGGTGTCTCTAGGCTGCAGGCGGACCCACTCACTGTGTGAACTTATGCTCCTCCTCCTTCCACTCTGCCTCAAACTTTTGCTCAGAACCTTCGAGAAATGAACTGGTTTAGTTTTGAGGTTTAGAGTAGATCACATCGATGTTCATGGCACTCTATAAACATGCCCTGGCACTACTGAGTGCATTTCACAATTGTCTCAGACGTTTTGCTCACACTCTGCTCTGCTTCCAAGGTGGCCTGTGTGGCTAATGAAGGCCACTTCTGGCATGGGAAGCCTTTGAAGGTTCTGCAACTCTGACCCATAAAGGGCCACGTGGAGGGCTGTGGGTGCCCGGTGTCTCTCACTTCTGCACTGCTGACCTCCCCTGCATCCTTCTCTGTCCCTTTATCCCTACTCCACCGCAAGTCCCAGGTAAGCAGCCTTCCAGACTATCATCTTAAAGGCCCGGACCTGCTGTTGCCTTTGCTAAGGGTGTCCTAACTGGCTATGAACAGGTTCCCCTCCCTATCAAGCAACATCAAAGTTTTCAGCTTTGCATAATCTTCTCCACCCCTCGCCATTTCTTGATCTTTGCCCCAACTGGGATTTGGGGGTACCCCGCTCCACCCCTTCCTCAAGGTTACCCATGAGCTTGCTCCCCAGCCCTGCTCCCTGCAGCACGCAGGCCTGTGCCAAAGCCTAGGCACCAGGTTTCTGCACAGGGTTTGCAATCCGCCAGGCTTCTACATGCAGCCACTTCCACTCTCGGTTTTGTGCTTTCCTTCCAGGAAGGTGGAAGGGAGGCCTGGAGTCGTAAGATGTCACTGTGGATAAGCTGTGCCACAGCTGAAGTGCTGGTGACTGTCTGAGCCCAGCCTGGCCTCCAGCTTCTCCGAAGCACTCCCCAGCTCTCTTCCTCCACAGCCCCTGCCCCACCTGCCCCCCCAAGTCGGGTTCTTTGTACTTCTACATCAGCTCTCCCGCATGCAGACCAGGGCCCATCACATGCCCAACACATCCTGGAATGCCACCTTCCCCTGCATTCCCAGCCCTTCCATCCCACGAGCCCTCAGACATTCCACCAGGAATGTCCAACAGGCAAGTCCCTTTGGCCTGAGAAAGGTAACCTAAGGAACTGGGGAGTGTATTGCCATCCAGTGTCTACTGTGGCAAATGGGGGCTCTCCTTCCTCCATTCCACACAGGCCCTGAACACCTCACAGATGCTCACTCCTTCCCATGCTGCCGGCTAGGGTCCAGCTGCCCTTCGGTGCCAGGTATAGTCCTATGCACTGGGACTCACCCTCTCTCCTCAAAGCTCATCTAGGGAACTTTCTCACTCACCCCTTCATATCTGGCACATGCTTGGCCCCAGATTCATAGCACACCCTCATATAATTTAGTCCATGAAGTGGCCTCCCCAGGAGTCTGAGTGTACACAGCTGCCTACTCTCCTCGTTAGGGAGCAACTGCATCTCTGCCTGCAGGGTGGCCTTCCCAGTCACTCTCTGGGAGCCCTAGATGTGGCATCGGGATCACTGACCTGCTGAGCAAGGAGGCTTAAGTCAGATCTGGGAAACTCCAACCCACTGACCTAGGTGAGAAAATTATGGCCAGGCTGAACCAATTCTAATGCCAAGTCTTAAAAACAACAGGGCTCTAGGTACAGAGAACCCAGGCCCAAAGTCATGGCCAGCCCCATCCAAGTCAGATCTGAGGCATCTGTGCCAGTAAAGCTCGGACCAGACTCTGCAGAAGCACACTCAGAGCCAAAGCTCGGGCCCAGGGAGACAGGACTCCCACAGTAACCAGCCATGGCACCTGGTGCTTTCTCTAAGCACAGAAACTTGGTGCTAGAGCCTCAGAGTTGTCCCCTGCTGGGACCCAGTGTATGCTAGCAATCTTGGTGGCAGAACAAGGTATTTGGAGGTCAATCTCTGAGGTGGGCAGGGAGTGCTATGCCTGCTGGCCGTGGGCCTGGCCATGAGGCCAGGAGGTTCCCCAACCTAGAGGTTGTGCCCTTGCTTGGACCAAAGAGACTAAGACAGGCTGCTTCCAGGGGATCCTGAGACAGGCCTCATGTCCTCTCTAGTTCTCTGAATGGCGTGAACATCCTCATTTCATTAATGAGGAAATGGAAGCCCAGAGGGGGAAAGCACCTGACCCAGGGTATACCTTAATGGCAGAGTCTCATTTAGATAAAGAAATGTGGTCTAGATCCAGGAAGGGCTGCTTTCACTGAACTGTCCTTCCTCTCCTAGGGAAATCTCCCATCTGTGTGTGCACAGAACCAGACGCTCCATGAGGACAGGGATGGTGACTACTCCTCTCTGCACACCCAGCACCGAGCCCAGTACCTGGCAAGAGAAGGTGCCACCCCCTCCGGAGGAATGTATGTGTCTGTATCTGCACATGAGCCAGAAACGAGCCAGAAATGGGCAGGGAGGGAAATTAGGAGGCAAGAGAGGCTGGTTCTGCTTCTTCAGCCTTGCAGAGAGTAGAGGCCCAGGAACCCTGAGAGGGAAGGCACCTGCTCTCTGTGGCGGAGTTGCTGCTTCGGGGCGGCCTGTACCCAAGTAGGGTAAGGGTGGGCTATGAAGGCAGACTGGGAAAGCAGAGACCCCTCCCCTACTCCAGGCACTGAATCTCCGCTTGAATGTCTGACTCCCATGTGCCTAATCTTTCCCCCAAGCCCTCTGCTCTTCCAGTTACTTGGCCCAAACCTCCAAGTATCATTTTTGACTCTTCTTTCTCTCACCCCCACTTCTAATTCAGTATGCAGCAGCCCTGGCTCTGTCTTTGAAACACATCTAGAATCAGCTGCTTTATATAGCATGGGCGGCTGTGCCCTTGGACTAAATGGTTAGTGCTGCAGCTCTCTGCTCAGTGCCTATGGCCTAATACCAAGCCAGTGGCCAGTGATCCACAGAGATGAAAGTCTATCATGTCACTCTTCGCCAGTGCTCCCCCACCATCACTACGGGGCAGGGGGACCAAAGTCCATAGATGGCCTGCCTGCAAGGCCTCCCGATGGGCCTCCTCCTTGTCAGGTCTCCTCTCTCACCTCTCTCCCAGTCCCAGCTTCCCTGACCTCCTGCTGTTTCTTGAACACTCTATGGAAGCCTCACCCTGGAGCCCTTGCACTGGCTGTTCCCTCAGATGGAGGACACATGCCTCAGACACTAGCATGTCTCCTTCTCTCCCCTTCTTGAGCTCTCTGCCCAAATACCACTTCCTCACTGAGGCCTAGTCTGACTCCTTGATTTAACTACAGCCAGTAATTCTAATATAGCAGATCATGTCTCCTTTGATCAGATGTCACCATGTGTCATCTGTCTCTGTCTTCTCAGTCTTATCCACGGCTGAGTCTGAGTCACAGCACTGCTGAGTAAGTTGGGATGAAGGATGGCCTGAGCCAGAAGGGCCCAAAGGAAGGCCTTCATCTCTGGTCCGAGAATAGGCTGCAGGATAGATGGCACTGAGGGGAGGAGGCTGAAGGGGAGCTTTCCATGGCTTGGGACAACTCCCAGCATCTCTTCCCCAGGAAGCACTTTGCCCAGTGGAACACGTGGCCTGGAAGAAGAGTGGCTGACTCTGGCTTCAACTGCTAGGTAGGACCTAGCCCAAGCAGAGAAGGTGACACCTACTCACTCATGACCCACTTAAAGCAGTCAGAGATCTCAAAGGGAGCTACCCCAGGCCCCTCTCAGCTGCTGTCCCATTCTGCTTTGTTTGGTAAAGTTCCCTTTGAAAAGTCCTACTCCTCTCCTGACTGAGCTATGGGAAAACAGACCAGTGAGCAGGTTGGGCGTTTAAAGGATGCAGGCCCTCTTGGCAGAACTGGGGAGGGGAGGGCTGGGGAGTCTGGGAGAAAGCCCATGCACAAGAGTCTGTGCCCAATTCTCCCGCCTGAGCTAGCCACCTGTTCGCCCCAGGGTCTTCCAGTCGCCTGCCATGCAGACCTAGAGGCTCGCCTCACCCTCTCAGATCGGCTCCCTCACTCCTGCCCCTCTCCGCCCTGCAGCAGGGGATGGCTAAGCCCGCTTCTGCCGGGATGACCACAGCTCTGCGCCTGCCCCGTAGGCCCGGGTCAGGAGCAGGTCGAGCCGGGCGCAGCGGGTCCAAGGCACCAGTGAGGGTCGGGCCCACAGAGGCTGGTGGAGGCGGCGGGTCCGACTGGTGTCTCCTCCCAAACCCCACCCCGTCCCCGCGCCCCGGCCGCCCGCGGTTACCTGTGCGAGTCCTGGTCTCCCCCGGGGGACGCTCCCGCCGGCGCTCAGTACGGGCGATTGGCGTCTTTGGGCCGCTTCAGCTGCACCTTGAGCCTCTTCATACCGATCTGAAAGCCGTTCATGGCCTGGATGGCGGTCTGTGCGCTGGCCGGGTTGTCGAAGCTCACGAAGCCTGGCGAGACACGAGGGACGAGGGCCTGGGTTTCCACGGGGCCGCTCCGGGCGGGAGAGAGGTGGTGGGGGAGAAGTACGGGCGATTGGCGTCTTTGGGCCGCTTCAGCTGCACCTTGAGCCTCTTCATACCGATCTGAAAGCCGTTCATGGCCTGGATGGCGGTCTGTGCGCTGGCCGGGTTGTCGAAGCTCACGAAGCCTGGCGAGACACGAGGGACGAGGGCCTGGGTTTCCACGGGGCCGCTCCGGGCGGGAGAGAGGTGGTGGGGGAGAAGGTGGGAGCCAGAGCAGGG
>NW_006199830.1:1263795-1269215 GCF_000334495.1 Tupaia belangeri chinensis | reverse complement strand
GTCGGTGGGAGAGGGCGGACACACCTGCGGGTGGAGGAGTTTATTGGACACTGTCCTCCCTGACAGGAGGGGGCCTGGCAGCGGGAGGGCACAGGGTGCCGGCCTGGGGAGAGAGAGGAGTGCGAGGGGGAGGGAGGGGAGGCGCCACCGAGAAACTTCTGCATCGCCGTTTCCGGCCGCCCCCCTCGCGAGTGCGGCCTGGCGGTGGCGGCAGGGCCAGAGGCTGAGTCCTCAAGGCCCCTCCAGCCCCCACTCCCAGTCCTGCCCGAGGCTGTCCCCGGCCAGGCTCGATCTGGACCGACTGTGCATTAACCCGCCACCTCGCACCCAGCAGCGGTAGGCGCCTCCCTTGTATTCGCCCAAAACGCTCCGCCCTGGGAGTAGGCACGCTTTCCCTGGTCTACACCTGCGCCATTGATGTGTCCCCACGAACCCCTCATGACTGCTATAGTAGTAGAAGTTAACACCATTGGTTAAAACTAGCCAGAGTCTTCTGTGTGCCCAGAATGCCCGGACTGAGGAAGCGGTGTTCACACGTTCGTTCACTCTTCCCCACGTCCCCGGTCTGGAGACAGAACCCTCCATGGCTCCCAGCCCGAACAAGCAGTTCATAGAGGCTCATGAGTCATGTGCCCATAGAAGTCGCCTTCTGGCAACTTGGAGCGCATGTCCTTATAGGGCCAACACTTCACATCTGTACTTCCCAAACTGGCCCTAACAGGTGCTCCTTGAGAAAGGGACGTCTGTGGTCAAGCAGGTTTATGGCCAGGCCAGGCGCCTCTGGGCCCCTTTCAGGACACAGTAACCAATAAAACCATCCTCTCCCGTCCCAAGTTCTCCAGCAAGTAAACCTTTCTTTGTTTAATCTAGCTTTGTTTAATCTAGTATTGTCTTGAATTCATTCGATTTTAGAGGTCTTTTCTCCTGGAAAATGGGATTAAGCTCTGTAAAATTCACGAATGAAACTCAAGTTGGATGAGATGCCTAGGGCACCCCACCAATGCCTCAGTTGGGGTGTTCCTCCCCACATGGCCATCCCATATAGGGGAGATAGATGTATGGTCAGACCCCACTTGAAGTAGAAGCTGTTTTCTTGGTTAATTGTCCCTGGTACCTTGGGCCCACCTGCAACTTCTCCACCTAAGAAAGCACCCCATCCTTACTCCCCTTAGAGAGTGGCTGTATTTGTCTCTTTTTACTCCACCCTGCCTTATGGTCCTCGTTTTTTCTCTGCCCTTCCTCCCCCAGCTTTGCTGAAATCTGCTCGTGCAGTCTCACACTATCAAATTTGGGTGACAACTGGCGTGCACACACAGCTCATTTGTGCGCATGTGTATGGACCACTGCGTACGACTGTGTGTGAGAGGAATTGGTCAGTGCCTGGCTCAGAGCAAGGAAGCCAACATCTGTATAAATCTAAATACCAAAATAAATCGGGAAGACAGGATTAGCCACAGTTGGGGATTAGCCTCCTTCCACTAGCTCCTCTCATCCCCTGCTGGCCCTCCCCCTCCACCGACCTGTACAGCTGATGCTGAAAGTCAAGTCCTTAGCGGACCGTGGCACTTTCCAGATTTGGGAATTGAGAGTCTGCTTACACTACTCTCCCCCAGGTTACAGCGGGCAGCTGAACTAAACCCCCCGTCTCTGTCAGGACAAAGTAGTCTGACTATAGGTGACATGCTACACCTCCCATTCCCACTGGCCCACCCACACCAGGGATGGACTGCCTGGGCTTGGTGGCAACTAAAGGTGAGCAAAGCAGGGAGGAGACAGAGGAAGATGAAAGGGGCCAGAGGAACTGTCTGCGGTGTGGTGTGAAGGGAGGGTTAGCCCCAAGGGCAGGAGCAGAGACAAGGTTCTGGAGAGGGAAAGAAGCCCAACTTATTTTCCTGGAAGAGTTCAGAGGTCTCTGGAAGCCTGGGAGGGAGTTGGAAAGACTCCAGAATCTTGGGAATTACTCTCCTCCAACTAGTCCTAGTGTCTGACTACCAGTCAGGGCAGGGACTGTCTCCCCTGAAGACTAGAGACCCCTTGGGCACTGTCTCCCATGTTCATGGTTCCCAGGACTGTCCTTCCAGAGCCCCTTCTCCTGTTCTTGCCCCAGTGCTGAGAAAGTTCTTACTGCCCAGACTGTGTGGGAAGCTGTACCTGTAAGATCCCCTCTTGGTCTCCCCTAGCCCTCCCTCCAGCATAGCAACCATTTGTGTTGGATGGACCCCCACAAAGGCTTCTGGAAGAATCTGCTTCTAAATGTGTGCTTGTGCTTATAATGAGTGTAGTCTGAGGAATTCACCAACCCCAGGCCATTTTTAAGGCAAAATTAGCACTGGCTTTCGAAACAGAAGAGCAGGAAGCACTTCCTGAGGGTTTGCTCTGGCCAACCCCTCTCAGAGGCCATCTCAAAGCACCCGAGAAAATCCCTAAGGGAGACTGGTAAAGTCATGCACAAATACTCATTTCACAAACGAGGACACTGTGGCTCAGAAGGTTATATGGAATGCTGGAGTCAGGGCCCATACTAAGGGATCGTGCTGAAGGCCCACTGCCACAGTGAGAGAGAGGACCCAAGTGGCTTAGGAAGGAATGACTGCACTGTCCGGACCTTCATGGTGAGAGCCAGTCACTGTGAAAGGCTAAGAGACGTTTAGTGTAAGTATAATAGTTTGTTCAAAAAGGGAGGAGAGGAGTTACACAGAAGAAAAGCCAGGTCTGTGGTGCAGCAGCCATGCCTGGCTCAAGAGAAGCAGGATCTCACATGGCCACAGCGGGTCAAATCCCCAGCCCGGTCAGCCTGAAACACGCTAGGCATTTATTGGGTGCCCAAGATCCAATGAACTGGAGGAAGGGGATTTGGGGATTTGGGCACAGCGAGACCCTGTAGTGGCTGCTTCTCTCTCTCTCTCTGTGTGTGTGTGTCACTCACAAACACACACATGTGCACACACGTGCACGTACTCTAAAATGAATTAGAAAAAAAGGAGTTACACAGAGAATAATTTCTATAAAAGGCAGGCATAAATCCTCAGTCCTGGAGAACTTCAGTGGGCTAATGGCTTAGAAGGGGGTCGTGCTTGAGCAGACTCTGAGGAAATGCCTTTGAAAGCCCGGGACACCCACAGCAGGGACAGCGCCAATGTGCTGAGACTGGAGATGGCTGGAGACCAAGCCTGTCCTCACCTAGGTGCCCCAGAGCTTCTATGGCTCTCAGCAGCTTTCTTCTCATTTACATAACATTTGTGACTTAAAGAGCAAATGTAACTGATTTCCAGTTGGCTGTTTTTACATACTTAATTGTAATTCATAAGGAGCAATACCAGTCAAACGGTGGAGGGGTGCAGCCCTGCCATTCTCTTTTTCTTTGTTTTTCTGTATTCAAAGAGAAATGAGCTGTGAGGGCAACTCTATGCCTTTGCGGGGCCACAAGTTTCCTGTGGCAGCTGCCAGAAAGGAAGGGACAATGACGCAAAGACCTTGACTACTTTGGGGAACATGCTCTGAATTCTCACCTCCCTCATGGTTCTCGAAAGTCAGTCTCCAAACTAGAAAATTCCATCCTATGTGCTTTCTGATACTTCTCTTCTCTCATACCTTCTCCCCACCCTACCCCAAACTGTGACCAGGGTTCCCTGGCCAACGTAGGCTCCTACTTTCTTCTCCCAGCCCCAGAATCTGGGATCAACCTGGAGATACTGAGCTTCTGGCAGACGGAGCTCTGGCTCTCTCAGAGTCCTCAGTCTTTGGGGACCCATGAGTGGATATGGCCCTAGAAGGAGGGCCTGATGGAGTTGGAAGAGGAGATGGGACAGTGACTAAGGAGGGATGGAGGGGAAAGATGTGGGAATGAAATGGCATTCCAGGAGGAGGTCTGATACTTCCCGGGTACAGTTATTTGTTTTTAGCAAATAAAAACACAGGCTGTCCAGTTAGATCTAGAATTTCTAATCGACAATGGATGTTTTTTTAAGTGTAAGTATAGCCCACAGAATATCTGGAATATATACTATTCCATGGGAAAATATTCCATGGGATACAGTTATACTTAGAAAGTATCCATTGTTAATTTGAAATTCTAATTCAACTGGGCACACTATACCTTATCTGACACCCACACTCTTGAATCCTCCCAAATCTTCCTTGTCCCATCTAACACCTGTCATTAAGTCAATGTCTTGAAAGTGGTGTTTTCATTCAGTTATTCTCAGCCCAAGGACCTCCCACCATCCTGTTCTGCCTACCAACCCAAGTGAAACACCCCCATCTGAATGGTCACCACCCTCTCCAGCACAGACCCTCCCTCACAACTGGTCTCCCTGAGCCCTCCCTTTATCCCTAAGCCTCTTGCCTCCTCATTCAGAGCCCGTGGCCTCATCTCATCCCAGCCCCAGGCTGTTGTCCATTTTGCTGTCCCTGCCTAGAATTCCTTCTGTTCCCTTCCGTCTGTTGACACTACTCCATGATCTGGTGCCTCACAGAGCTCACTTCTCCTTGAGTAGATGTGATTTCCGTCTAAGCTCAGAGCTTAGGCTTCCCGAGGGCAGAGACCAGGCTCCTCTTCCTGGTTCCTCAACAATGCCCAGCTCTGGTGGCCTGGGGCAGAGTGGGTGGGGTGGGGTGGGAGTCATTACATGGCAGGAGGGGAGCAGAGTTGGGTAGACAAAGAAGGCGAGTAGGGCAAGGACAGGGAGGTGGAAAGAGGTGGCATAGGGGCAGGCTGGGCAGAGGCCTCAGCAGTGGATGGCCCACCCCAGGGCCCATGCTTGGCTTTGGCCCAGGGCTCAGCTGGGCCACTCTGGCCATGAGAGGGGAGGGGCTGCTGGGTGAAAGGCTGCTGCTGGGTTCTGCCTGCTGCCACTCCCACCCTGGGCCAAAGCTGCCCTTCCCCTTCTTGGTCATTGGACTTGGGCCTTTGGGCTGCAAGAGGAAACCCATTTCTTGGACTGGGAGGGAGGAGATGAGGAGCCAGGTGAGGGTGGGCAGGGAAAGCCAAGAAGCAAAAAGCACAGTGGAAGAGAGAAGAGGGGTGAGAGATGGAGCTAGAGGTTGGGCCATAGGGAGCCCCTGGGGTGGGGGCGATGTGGAGGAGCAGGTTAAAGCAGTTGGACACCGAGCACCGCCCTGTCCTAGGTGAAGCTAATTGGTTTGTTATCTTTACCCACCAAAGCATTTACTTTGGTTAGTCGCCCGATCCACAAACACTTTCGAGGAGATGACATTACCGAAAGGGAGGAACATCTGCATCAGCTCAGCGTCCCCAAACTCCTGGGGCAGATGGTAGATGAACAGGTTACAGCCCTCGGGCCCTGCGGTGAGGGGAGGGGGTGGGCAGGGAGGAGGGATGGCGGGGTGGGGAGAGAGAGACAGGAGAGGTGAGCGAGTTAGGCAGCGCAGCAGGGGGGGGGGGGCAAGGGTAGGGAGGG
>NW_006199830.1:1236271-1262563 GCF_000334495.1 Tupaia belangeri chinensis | reverse complement strand
CTGCATCAGCTCAGCGTCCCCAAGCTCCTGGGGCAGATGGTAGATGAACAGGTTACAGCCCTCGGGCCCTGCGGTGAGGGGAGGGGGTGGGCAGGGAGGAGGGATGGCGGGGTGGGGAGAGAGAGACAGGAGAGGTGAGCGAGTTAGGCAGCGCAGCAGGGAGGGTGGGGCAAGGTTAGGAAGGGGAGGTTTCATTCAAGATCCAAGGGTGGCCCTGGGAGAGTGAGGGGCGCTGAGCCCCAGGACTAAGCTCTGGTCTCTATGCTGCCCTTGAGCAAGTCACTGAACTTCTCTGTGCCTCAGCTGCCTTTCCTGCAAAGCAGATCAGTAACAGGGGGCCTGGCAACTCTGGGGGCTCTGTAGATGAAGTGAACAACAGGAAGGGGTGAACATGCCAAAGCCTGGTCCTCTGTGTCCCTGGAAATGAGGTGCTAAGAAGAGGGAGGACAAGGAGGTCTTGCAGGGCCTCCCTTCTGCCCAGCCCTTGCTCTGGGAAGTAGAAGGAATCGCCAGGGAGCTGCCCTGTCTGGTGCTGGTGAGACACTTCCCTTTCTGATACCCACAGGCCCGGCTCAGACTCTGAGGCCTGGAGTGCCCTGGGGTAGCAGCTCAGCCCATCCATCCCTCCACTTGCAGCCATACCTTCCCATCCGACTGCTACAGCCCACCAACCCTGCCCTCTACCTCACACTTAGCCCTAGTCTTGAACGTGGAAACCAGGACTTATCAAACCTCCTACAGCAGACTAGACATAGGGTTGGGGCTCCTACCGAGAGCCAGGGTACCCTCAAGCCTTGTAACATAAAAGTCTCTTCATTTCTTTAAACAATAACAGCCCGGCAATTTCTACTTCATGAATTACTATGCCTGGCTGTTCTAAGCACTTTGTATGGAGGTTAAAATTCACTTCATCCTTATGACAACCCTCTGACTTAACTGTTGTCATCACCACTTCATAGATGGGGAAACTGAGGCCCAGAGAGGTTAAGACACAGGGCTGAGGGGCAGGGGAGGGATATGTGGAACCAGGACATGAACCCAGGCCATCTGCCTCCTTAGGGTATGCTCTCCTCCCTAGCCCTATCTATGAAAGCCTAATCCCCGCTCTCTGATCCCTTGAACACCGTTGAAGTCTGATTTCTGAAACTTCCAAACAACTAAAGATTTCAATTTTTTCTTAATGGTCAAAATACAATTTGAAATGAAAATATTTTCAAGATGCAGTCTATTTCCTGCCATTTTAAACAGCACAGGCCACGTATAATTTAATCGTTTTTAGTGACGCGTGGTCATTTTCAATGAGTACCCAACCTATGGTGAGACAGCACTGCCCTTGTTAGAGATGCGTGTGAATTGAGATTCTGACCAGAGGCTGAAACTCGCTGGACACCTGAGCGTGAGCTTACATGTGAAGGCTATAAGACACCCTCGTGGGCCACTATGTGGCTTTCATGGCAGAACTATCAGTCTTGATTCTCTGGGACCAGCGAGGCTCTGAAGCAAAGAAGATTCTCTGTTGCTTCTCTTCATTCTTTCCTTTCCCTTTCTTCTTTCCTTCCTCTCTCCATCAGTCTCCACCCTTTGAGGCCCACACCCTATAGTAATATCTCCCCTGACTGACAAAACCTTGGCCTCTGGTCCCTGCTCTGCACATCTACCTGCCCTACCCCACCCTGCCAGCTTCTCCCCAGACTGCTGTACCCCACACACTCTGCGAGTGGCTGGTACATTCAGAACCAGGCACAAGGGTGTCCCTCACCACTTGCAGGGGATGCTGGGGCTGGCTTCCTCTGAGCCTTGGTGGCCTTCCCCTCATCCTGTCCCCTCTAGCCATGCCATGTTCTCACTAGTTTCTGCCCTGTGAGGCCTCCTCTTTGGAGCAGGGGCAAGCTCGAAGGCCCACGCTAGACTGCATCTCCTCCAGGACCTACACCAGACACTCTCTCCACACCCTCTCTCTCCAGAAGTACCTCTGGTCTCTCCTTGCTGATGCCCCAGAGTCCAAACTTTATTCTCTGTGGGTTGAGCTTTTTCTCTTTTTGTTTGGGAGGTTTTCTCTCCAACAAGATTGGCCACTCCCTAGCGGCAGGGGCATTCACCTTGTCCTTCCCAGCTCTGGCCAAGTGCGTGCCTTCTCACCTCTTCCCATCCTCACTCTTGGGGCTTCTCAGCAGCTCTACCCCTGTCCAGACTGGGGGCCTCCCTGCAAGTTCAGTTCTGCAAGCTTCTTGACGAAGATGTTACGCCTGCTCTCCTTCACAGGCAGGGCTCCAGGCTCAGACCCATCTCATGGTGTATGGCTGAGCCCCCGGGGATGCCTCTCTAGCCCCAGCCTGAACACACAGTGAGCCTACATGCTGTCTCATTCGGCTACTCCCAGCCCTTTCTGCACCCTCATTCCCAGATTACAGAATATCCAAGTGGAAGAACTGGCAGGACTCAGAGATCAATCTGGTCCAACCCAGGCTTCTGAGAAATGGCGAAACAGAGTTTCAGAGATGGGCAGTGACTGCTCCTGACCCCGCTATGCTCCTAGAAGAGCCACAGCTTCAGCCATCCCTGAGGACAACCTCAGCATCCCCATGGGGCAGGCAGCCTCTGGGGGATTCAGGCATCTGTTGGCTTTCAGGCTCAGCCCAGAGACAATGAGCTGGCAGGAGGGTTCTCCCCAGTGACCAGTGTGTTCTGATATTTCAGTGGTATTCCACAGATGATGTGACCATGACATAAAGAGGTGACTATTGGCAGTGCTGGAGAAACATAGCCTTCTTCTCGTCCATGGCTCAGACCATATTGTGGGACCCGACTCTGGTCTGGCTCCAATCCTCCCTTCAGCCTGTCTTCCAGGCCTTTGCTTCCCCTGCCCCCCACCTCTGTGCTGGAGAGCTCAACCCCCCAGAACCACCAAAGCCTTACCAACAACCCACTCCTGAGCCACAATCTCGCCTGTGGATACAACACAGGTCTGTTGGTATCTGAGTTCATCTCTTACCCTTTCCCATCCCCTGCTGCCCTGGAATGGCTCAACCTATGCACCATGGCCCTGGGAGTGTGGGGACAATCCTGGGAGATCCTCCTGCCCTGAGAGGTTGCAATTACAAGGCCTGTTCTAGGGAACAAAACAGAGGAGGGGAATTGAGGCTGCCTGGATGGAGAAAGGTACAAGGAGTTCAGGCCTAGGTGTGAGGGTGGTGCACTGGACGAGGTGAGAGAGGGCAGGAGGACAGAAGGGGGGCTGTCACGTGTGCTGGTGTTGGTCAGGGTGGCACTGACCCACTGTGACCCATAGCACAGCTATGTGCGTGTGCATGCTTGCCTGTGTAACAGGGGTTAGAGACCCCTGAGCCCACAGGCCAGTGTGATGCGGGAGCTGGCTGTAGCCTGAAGCCAGTGGGAAATACAAGCACTAAGGTCTAGGGGCACAGCTCTCCATTCTAGCCCTAGACCAGCAGCACTGGGACTCTTGGATATTACCCCGTGACTCTGATCTAACTGGACTATGGAGAAAAGGTAGGGACCCTCTAGAGGAGGTAGGGCTGATGACCCAACCCTCAGCCCATTTCACCGATGGTTGTGGGTGTGACTGCAGGGTATGGGTAGGGGCCCCACTGTGTGCCCCTCTGGTCCCTGTACTTTGGCTCCCTTGTGCATAGGAAGGTCTGAGGACACAGATGTCAGGAGCTGCCTCAAGCAAGTGAGCTGGAGTGATGCCTCATGGATAGCTATGGAAGGGTGACCATTGGAGAGGGGGGCTGTGTGCTTAGATGCTCACTGAATGGAGTTCAGAGCAAGACTGAGCCTCAATCCCCTCCAGGGAATGGGCTTCAGTATCTCACTTTCCAAGTGAGGACACTAAGGTCAAGGATGTGGAGTGATCTGTCCAGGGTCACATGGGGAAGAGGTGTCAGAGCTGGAGTCAGTCCCAGAAGGGTTTGCTTCAAAGTCCAGCTTCTCAGCCATCCAGGCTCTGGGGCCTGTCTGACAGAAGGGTTGGGGCCAGCACCTCCCAAGCTCCTTTCCAGGACTACGTCCATCCCATGGCTCCACAACTATCTGCTGTAGGGGCTACGAGTTTGGCATTTGTAGACCACCAGAACTTCCTGGCCATGTGGGCTGCTAGGGCAGATTCTGTGGCCTCACTGCCAGGGTAACCCTTCCCATGGGGACAGAGAGGACAGAACCTTGTCAGTGTTTTCAGCCTTCAAGCTGAGTGTACCACGGGACCCCTGAGGGTGGGTTTTTCTGTCCAGTCTCCTGTCTTCCTGCTCATGTGGGTCTCCAGGTACTAGGATAGGAGAACACTGGGCACCATCATGTGGTCCCTGCAACCCAAGCCTGCTGACTTTGCCTCACACCAGGACTGTGGCTGTGGATTTCTAGGACCCCCTTCTTCCTCCAGGCCTGTCTGGGGCACTCCATCCTCTCCCTCACACTGCCCATGGAGTGCTGCCCAGGGAGCTTTTGGTCACCCAGAGGGCATGAGTGCCCTGTTTATCGTGAGCTAGTCTCCCTCTCTACACTGCCCACCATGAGCACTCCTTCTTTCCCTGTCCTCTTCACCCCCAAATCTGGCCAGTGTGCAGGAGGGGAGGGGGATCCTTGGACCCACTGCCTCCAGGGGCTTACCTCCCGACCACCTCAGGTTATTCACTGTTTCCTACTCGGTGCCCACAGCTGTCTCCTCTGTGAGATTAGGAACTTCCTGGGGCAGGGACAAGGCCTCCACCAGCAAGTACATGTCTCACCCCTGCCAGGTTCTGTTTATGGACTAATTCAGGGGCTGCTAGGAAAGGAAGACAACCTGAACCACAGAGCAAGAAATGTCATGTGAGCCCTGTGTCAGGCAGTGGCAAATGATGGAGGGGAGTGGGAAGGTGCCATGTGTGTGGCCTGCCAGGTCTCAGAAATCTGCCCAGTCCCCTGCCCCACGGCCAGCCACGACTCTGGCCTGTAGAGCTGCCCAAAGGAAGCACACCTTCATGCTTAGACTAGAAAGTACTGCATCTCACAGCCTCTGTCTCCCTCAACACAACACGCAACCATGGCCACCTCTGTAGTGCCACACCCAGCCAAAGGCACAGGTGAGCAGCCTCTTTGGGGAGAGAAGGGGAAGAGGGGGCCCAGGAGCCCCGGCCGCAGACTCACCTTCTCTCTGTTGCTGGGGAATCATTGGAGGAGGCTGAGGAAAGGCCTGGCTTATCTGACCATAGGCAGCAGGGTAGGCGGCTGCTGGAGGGCCAAAGAGAAGAGGCGAGAGACGGTGACAGGACGCAGAGACAGACAGGGTGAGAGGCAAGAAGAAAGAGAGAGATTTCAGTGTTGAGCAGGAAGGAAGACCAGCCAAAAAGTGCATTGCAGCTCAGCCACTTAATGAAGAGCCAGCTTTCAGTACTAGTGAAGGAGATGTGGCAGAATAGAGAGTAGAAACATGCATGCGTGTGTGCATGTGTATGCACGCCCATGTGTGTGCGTGCCTGGCGGGGAGCAAGTTTAATCTGAAACAGTGGGCAATCCACATGTGTGGAACACACATGGCATGGGTAATCACAAACATCAGAGTGCTCTGGACACGATTCCCCCCTGAACCCACGAGAAGGTCGCGCCATGGCTGGCTCTGGCTAATGTACCCTCACTCCCACTCAGATGCCATCTGTGTGCCTCTGGGGAGTCTCCATGTGTGTGGGGGGAGGGGAGGGGCATTAGCCTCAAGGGCAGAGGACCAGGTTGGACAAGTCTGATGTTTTTTGTACTCGGTTGGAAAAGGGTCAGAAACAGGCAGGGGTACCCAGCTCCCTCCTCAGCCTGGCCCAGCTCCCAGAGTGGCAGGGCTTGAGGGGGGGGGGCACCAGGGAAGCTTCCTCTGGGCTCTGGATGTGTAAGGCCAGCTTCACCTGGGTCCTCACTTTGTCAGACAGCCCCTGACTGTCCTCAGTGGGGCAGAGGGGTAGGGGAAAGCAGAGAGGGACTCTGACTAGGCCAGTCACCAGAAAACAGGCTGGAGCAGTGACTGAGGGCCCAATGCCCCGTCCAGGGGTGAGGGAAAGCAGCTTGGCTGGCACCTTGGCCTGGGCTCAGGGACTCAAGGCCACTTGTCTCTTCTCACCTCTCCTTTTCTCCCAGTCTGGCTGCCCCTTCTCCCTGTTCTCTGTAGTACTTGCTCGAGCCTGTGTGAGGCTGGGAGAGGGGAGTGAAAGCTGCTTCTCTTCCAGAGTCCCTCCTTCTCTCAAACGTTGTGACCATGGGTTGTAGTGGGCAGCACCCCAGGTCCACCCTTGCCCAAGTGCTGCTATGTGGTTGGGTGCTCCTGGGCAAACTGACCCTGGCTGCACCATAGGGAAGAGAAATCTGGCCTCAAAGACAACTAACTGCACAGCAAGGGCAGAACTTCATCCCGACTCTCCAACTCTCTGAAGTTCTGCCCACTCACCACTGCCAGGGCACTATGTCATGTTGGGTAAATTTGGTCCTGAATGCTAGGGGACCAGCCCAAAGTGGGGGTGTCTCTGCAGTACAGCCCTCCTTCCCCCCACCCCATGCAGCCTGGGTCCAATCTGGGATGGGGTGGGGATGCCGGTGTCCCAGGTGTGGAGAGATGACCGTAGCCGGGGCAGAGCCGTGGGGACGTGCGGATACTAACGACCTGCATACTGCTGCACTCCAGCGTAGGCCTGCTGCAGGGGGTCCGCGGCGGTGGGGCTCTGCGCTGCAGGGGAGCCAAGGGGCAGAGGTCAGCAGTGTGCCCAGATGGGCCCCTCCCCCAACACCCATGGGGACAACATGTGGCTGCACTGCCCTTTTAAGCGACTGTAGGCTCTGTCCTGGGACAGGATGCCTGAGATAGGAACCCTGAGTTTTGGACACTTTTAGTGTCCCCCTTTTGCAGCCTGGGCCCCTTAGGAGGCTTGCCCACCCTGACTGGGGGATACAGACTGTTGCCAGCCTGGGGTGGGGGTTGATGGGTGATTCATGCAGAAGACGGAGAAAGGTTGAGGAAGAGATGCCAGAAGAGGGCTTGACCATGAGGACTTAGTGGTCAAGTGATACATGAGGGGCACTGTTCTGGAGCTGGGCTATGGGGAAGTGAGGGAGAGGACTCCAGGCTGTCAGGAGGGCGGGCTCATCCTCACTGATCCCAGCAGATGTCAGGGGCAGTGAATGAGTGGATATTCTGGCAGGTGCTGGATAAGTGGTAGAAAAGGCAGGGGAGGCCTCCCCCTACCACCCTGTCCTCCCAGGGCAACAGCTTCTACTCAAACAGAGGACCCCTCCTTCATTCTTAGGGACTTTACACAAGGCACGGAAGGGTCTTCCACTCCTGGGCCATGGCTCAGATGGCTCTCAGCAGGGACCAGCCACACAATGAGGGCTGCCCTATGGGCTGAGGGAGGGAAGAGGAACCAGAAGTTCAAGAATCTTCCTCCCACCTTCTGGCCTGTGATGCTGGCCATCCGCACCTACTGCAAGGTGTAGTCCCTTGGACTGATACTTGCGCTAGAAACTCAGGGAAGTTGGGCTAGGAAAAGGCTTACTTGGTTCATTCTGTTGCCTTTGCTATCACTGCAAGAGCTATGGGCACAGCCCAAAGCAGGCACCAGCAGTGGGCACTGCCTTTGGTGACCAAGGCCAGAAATGACTGACCTGCAAGGGGTCTGCCTTCGAAGCCCAGGGAGGTGGACAGAGACAGATGTTCATCTAGAGGGAAGACCCACCCTCCACTATGGTTAGGGCAGAGTAGATAAGCCAAGGGTTGTGAGAAGAAAACCATTTCAACTTATCTGCCTGTCAACCCAGCAGCCAAGCTAACTGGCTGTGCCAAGCTTACAAGCCCTATGACTGAATAGCCTTCCCAAACTTCCCTTCTGAGTTCTCATCACCGAGTCTCAGTAATATTCTACTACAAAAATAGTACCTGATCCTCGGGATCCCAGGAAGAGCCTGAGGCAGAGGACCCCAGAGAAAGCAGGATGGCAGGTTCGATTCTCCCCAGGAAATGGATGCAGCAGAGGAGCTGGCCCATGAGGGCTCTGCTCAGAAGGGCAGAGCTGAAGATAGGCCACAATGCAGGTGCCATCCTGCCTGGGACTGTCCCAGGCCGACACCTGGCCCTATATTTCCCCACCGTGGAGACTGGAGCCAAGAGCTCCCAGCTGTGATGAGCTTGACGGGGTGTTCCTGCTGTTCCTTCTGCCTGTCACCTGCCAGCCTCTAGGCCCTCTGGAGGGAGAGCCACATCTGATTTGTTCTCATGGTCTTCCTAGCTGCTCACCTGAGCAGTGACTAAGCAAATGAGAAATGGGTGCCCCTTACTCCAGGCACATAGCTGGGTGCCCTCATGCAAAATACAACTTGCACAACAACACGGCAATACCCTGCAGTGTCAGGGACAGAGTAATGGCTCAGCAAATAATGCGCTCAAGGAGGGAAGGGAGGAGGGGTCTGTAACATTTCTGGGAGCCACCCTTCAAGAGTGTTATGTGGCAGTAAAGGCCACACTATGTGCCTCCACCGTGATCTCAGCACGTGGGTTGGAGAATAGAGAAGCCACCTGGGGCGAGGAAGTGGAGGAAAGCATTTATGAGACCCCTCTCTACATCTCTGCTTAACGACCTCATTAGTAACTGCCAAAGAGTGAACATTTTGAAGGATCTCGCTCATTACAGCAGCTCCAAACTCTGCATTTAAAGATGTAAATTAATTTTTTTAATGTACTACTTTTTTTTCCTTTCCTTCCCCCATCCCTCCCTCTTGCTCTGGCAGGGAATTGTTTATGAGATGTGGCAGATTGTTACAAATGGGGGAAAGAAACATTTCCAAATTCCAGGAGGGAAATGGCTCACAGATGCTGAAGGGGGTGGGGCAGGAGCAGGTTTCCAGAATCCGGAGATCCAGATGGGCTTGTGGGCAGGGTGGAGCAGAGGATAAAGCAACCCAGATGTGCTGAGGATGGCATCTCCCAGCCCATGAGCCTGAATGGTGGGTCTCTCCCACCTCCAGCTTGCCAAGACCCTCCCCTGCTACCCCTAATATTTTGAGTCTTCATCCTTGAACAATACTCCAAATCCCCTGGGCCTTACACTTTGACTTTCTAGACCTCTCTGGCCTCCTCTCTGTGGACAGAGGGGTGCACTGCAGGGAAAGTACTGAAATGGGACTGAGGACCAAGTTCAAAGTCAAGAGTCCCCTTCTCTATTTCCCTCTAGCATAGTGTTTGTATACTCTGCTGCTGGTAGAACTTTGATATGCTACAGACATCTGAGCCTCATTCCTGACAGTAAAGTTAGAGTCTCTGGGCGTCTGTGGTTGTGTAAAGCCCCATACGGGACTCTGATAGCACCGAGTGGGAGGTATAACTGCCCTTCCTGCTTATGTACCTCAGACTGGCCTGCCTGCTTTGCTCTGTTTGCCCCACCCCCACCCCCAGGACAGGTCCCTGCACAGGAGTGCATTACTGTTCATCCTCACCTCTCCAGGTCTGCCGGATCTGTTCAAATCTGATCTGAGTACTCCCCACACATGGAGACTTCTTAAGGCTTCTTCAGCCTGAAGAACGCTCCCTTAATTTGCAACTTTTAGCACCTGAAGTCTGAGAACATTCATATGGTCCAATTTTGTTCTGCTTATGGTCTCATCATTCTGTAGATGTATAGTGCTCCCGACTAGGCTTTGATCTCCTAGGAGAAAGGCCCATGCCTTGCCTTTCTCCTGGGACCCCCATCTAATCCAACACAGACTGGGAACTTACTGATATTTATGGGGCTCCTGTATCATTGTCCTCTGCTCTCCAGGAAGGGGATGGCATTCTTCCATCTCTATTGCATTGCCCCTTGCTAGTCTACTCTAGGGCTTTGGGCCTGGCTTCCCCGTCCTGCTCTCAGGTCATCCTCCAGACCAGAGAGAGGAGCTGCTTCAGGTAACCAGGCATTCTCATTATGTGAGAACTACTAAACTGGAGAAGAACCAAGCTCATGAGAACAGGCCTCATGGAGATTACGTGCCAGACTGCAGATCCAGTGGGTAGAGAGCTGTCCAAAGTGCTGATCCACTGTTTACTCACTGTCCAAGGTGCTGACCAGAGCTTTGTGTACACCATTGGGCCAGGCTGATATGTACTGGGTAGACTACCAATTAATACACCTCCACTTCCTTCCCCAAAGATTCTTTTTTCCTATTTAACACTAAATCTGGTTATTCTTTTAGCTTCTACTCCCTTACTTCATATAGGTCAAATTCACACTCAATTAATTTGCAGTTACTAGCATTTCTACCTGGTTGCACAACTGTAGGATCTGTCTCTTTTCTTCCCATAGAGTGCCTCATGGAATGGGGTTCTCACTCACTGACCAAACTGATATATCCCCAAGGGTGGTATTTTGGTCTTTCTCTCTCACAGGATCTCTGTAGGAGGTAAGGACACTGGTCACATCTGGGGTTCCACTCAGGAAAGGGACCTAGAGCAGGACCCATGTGCTCCTTCTTATAACAGCAAGGACAAGGACAGAAGAGATGAGGATGTGATATGTGAGGAAGGAATAGCTACCAGATGTGCTTACCTGGGTAGGGGTGGATGCCATTGGCGAACACAGCTTCTGCGGCAGGTTGTCCATTGGCCTGTGGGGGAAGGCCAGTGAAGCCGTTCACCCCAATGGGGGACGGGATGCTAGGCACAGCTGGTGCAGTGATGCCCGGTGGGGTGCTGCCACCTGGTTCCAGGAGTGGGGAGGAAGAGAGACAAGCAGAACAAGGGTGATCATAGAGCTCCACCTCCTATCCCCTGCATCAAGCTCTTGGAGAGAGACTTGGAGCTTGCACACCAGCTCAGCCTTTTCTGTGAACCAGTACTCAGTTCATCTCCCTGTCTGGAGTGTCTTCACCCATCCCAATCATATCCATCCTTCAAGGCAGAGTACAAGTCCCACCAAGCCCACAAAGACTTCCCTGACCACCAACAGCTTATCCGTGAACCTATAACACATAGAACAGGGCTTCAAAAAGCCGGTGAGAAAATGGAATGAAAGTGTATGTTTATTTTGGAGCAAAAAAAGTGTGAAATGGGGGCCAACAGGTAGTGTGGTTTTTAAGGCATTGGATCCCACATAACTGACTCCATGGTTAGAGTTCCAGACCCAGCAGTCTGAAAATCATGTCAGGCATATGTGTGTGTGTATGTGTGTGTGCGTGCGCTCAAAGTCCTGTGTGACCATTACCCTGGGAAAGGAGGTGCTATCTCTCTCTCTCCCCCTACCCCGGTGAGCTCATGCACCCTATGGCAAAGAAAGTTTGAAATTTATGAGTAGTTTTTTTTTTTTTTTAAATACACATTTCCCATCTACTTTCCGAAGACTCCCTCATAGACTGATCTCAGCGCCCTTGATTTTAACCACATTTGGTTCACACTTAACTACAGTATTTCTTGGTCACTTCAGTCAAGTCAGAAAGGGCTGGTACCCATGTGGCCAGCTCTCCCTTCCTTTGATAACTCTAACTCTCTATAGCTTGTTGTGTATAGTTGTCTTGGAAAATGCAAATGAGGTCTCCCCTCAGACCTCTCTCACTGGTCAGACTGACACCTCTCCAAGGGCAGGATTTTGTCTCTTCTTTCCCATCTGCTTCTTTGCAGTTATCTACTATCAATAGAAATTGAGATGGATTGTTTTCTGAAATGGCCAAACAACTCGAGAGAATTTTCACCAACCATGGGCCACACCCCGTCTTCCCCTGGCCCTCCAGGTACCAGAATATTTTTGAGACAAATTGGTCCCAGGCCCTATGTAGTCTTCCCACAAGGTGACCCATTGGTAGCCAAAATTAGTTCCCAACCTAGGCTCAGCTGTTCTGTCAGGCTAGGCCCTGGGTGGCACCTGCCGGCTCACCTGAGGTTGGGGTCATAGGTGCGGCCGCAAGGCCGTTCATGTTGAGGGCCGCCATCTGCTGCATCTGGGCGGCAGCGAAGGCAGCCATGGGGTTCAGGTAGCCACCCTGCGCCACTGATGCCATAAGGGCCGCTTGCTGCTGCATCAGCTGGGGCAGAAGAAGTGGAAAAAATATCATGCGCTTCCAGGGGGCATCCCTCCCCACCAGGGGGCTCAACTCCTGGAGGCCCGCCTCTCAGGCCCTGAGCCCCAGGGCACTGAGAGTCTTCTGGCCACCCCTCCAGAGGGCCCCGATGTCTCCTCTATTCCTGCCCTAGTCTTTGTATCTATTGAGGCTCACTGACCTGAGAGGTGACTGGATCAAGATATAAGGTAGGGTCTGTGGGGCTCTAACATTGTTGCGGAGGGTGGGAGAGGGTGCTGGTCAGCTCCACCATGTTAGATGAGCCTCCAGAGACACAGCACATATTTCTGTCTAAAAGGGTCTCAGTTTGTAGTCTTCTGGGTAGAAGTATCAGGAGAACCATGAAAAGAACCCCGGGTACCCCAGATATCTCAAAGGTGAATGGGGACAGAGGAAGTGGCTGGGTGCAGCTGAGGAAGTGCATTTACTTTCATTTTTAGAGCCTGAAATCTGGGCTTCCTCGGGGTCATCCTTCCAGGGCTGTGATTACAAGTCCAGAGGCAGCTTGGGGAGCTGTTGACAGAGTAGGCCCGGGTGTAGTGGGTCAGAGGCCTGAGGAGGGAACTGAGGAACCTGCAGGGACAGTGTGAGTGTGGAGGGCTTTGGGGACATCGTACCAGGATCCACCAGAAGGCCTGAGGACACCTTTCCAATTGTGGGGGTGTGGTGGGTGGGGCAATGACAACTAGCACCTGAACCTCCTCTCCCCTCTGTGCATCCTACTGATTTAGCTGAGAGGCGCTCAGGAAAACCCACCCTGAGGCCCTGCCCAGAGACTTCTCCCAGCTTCTCTCCTTAAGAACTAGGGACAGCAACCACCTCCCCCTGGCAGCAATCCCCAACTGGACCAGCCTTCTCATACCCCTTCTGAGGTTACACTCCCTGAGTTCATTTCGGCACCTGGTGCACTGTCCACAGCAGGAGCAGTATTTTGGATTAGGTGTCTTTGTTCCCTGGGGTTCCCAGGGCAGTGAGCTCAGAACGCCGCCCATCCTCGCCCCCACTTACTGCTTGTGCGTAGGCGCCATAGGCCCCGAACGGGATGGCCATCGGGTTGAACATGCCCATCTGCCCGGCCATCTGCTGCATTCGCCGCATCGTGCGCTCCTTGTCAGTGTCGGCGAACTTGACCACGAGACTGGACGAGGCTCCCTATGGTACGGACAGCGCATGAGACCCACCTGCCCCAGCACCTTCGCCCCCAGCAGTCGGTGCCCTGGCCTGGGTCCTCGCCCCCAGCAGTCGGTGCCCTGGCCTGGGCCCGACCCTCCCTCTCCATCGGGCACTATCCGGGTCACATCAGCGCTCCCCCGGGGGCATGAGCTCTTAACCCCATCGCGGGTATTTTCTAGCTACGTGGTCTCGGGCCAGTTCCTTAACAGCTCTGGGCCTCAGTGTCCTTGTCCGAGAAACTGGGTAAGGGTCATGCCCTCCTATCTCATGGGCAGGTCATGACTGCAGCACGCGTTGGCAATGTGGGATCTGAGTCGCGGGGCAGACTCAGGCGGGGCCCTCAGGGTGCAGGGATCCTGATCGCGCTGCTGCTCCGTTCCCGCCCCAAGGGGGCGCACTCACCGGCATCGTCTGGCTGCCGTGTAGAGCGTTGATGGCGGCTTGTGCCTCAGCGTGGGAAGAGTACTTCACAAAAGCGCACCCTGCAGGGGCAGGAGAAGCTGAGCCACTGTCCCTGAGCACCAGGCAGCCCAAGAGCACTCAGGGACTGAGGGGTAGGGCCCGGGAGAGGCCGGGTCGGGTGGGGGTGGGAAGGCAGCAAAGAGAGACACCGAGACATACACAGAAAGACCTAGAACTTAAAACACCCTTCTTGTTTCCGGGGACTGGGGGAGGCCACGCCCACACCCACGCCACGCCCCCACGCACCCTTGCTGTTGCCGTCTGGGCCGCGCAGGATGGTGCACTCTTCGATGTTCCCGAAGGCCTCGAAGAGACGGCGCACGTCGTCCTCGGACTGCTGCTTGTTGAGCATGCCCACGAAAAGTTTTCTATCTTCTAGAACAAAATTAGGAGATGCTTACCTGGGCCGGGGAGCCTGGCGGCGCGGGGACAGGCCTGGGGAGGGCGAGGGCACGGGAGAGGCGAGAGCTGGGCGGGAGGCAGGGCGGGGACTCTGAGCCGAGAGGGGTAGCGGAAATAAGGCGGGGCGCGGGCTAGACGTCGCAAGGGGAGCGAAGGAGAGTAGGGGGTCGGAAGGGGCACGGGAGAAGAGGAGAGCATAGCCAGAGGGAGCGGTGAGGGAGGCGGGGCTGAATCAAGCGGGAGCTGGGTTGCAGCGACTCGGCCTCCTCCTGCCTAAGAGGCGGGCTGCGAGCCAGGAGCAGGAGCGAAGCCCCTGGCCTGGTCTCTCACTAAAGCGCAGGAGTCTGCGTCCCCTTCCTCCCTCTTAAACACACACAGTCTTCCTCAGGTGCCAGAATTAATCATAGCTGGCAAGTGCACCGGGGACCAGAGCACTCCAAGACCACAGGGCTGAATGTTTCTGCAGGCCTAAGTTGAAATGCGTCCTCACCATTGCTCCCCTCCGCCTCCTGTATTCAATGTCCCAGCGCCCAGTGTCCCGACAGCCTTATTTACTGCGTGCCAGCTCGCCTTCCCCGTGCCCCATCCCCTTGTATGCTCTCTGGGGAAGGAAACCAGACCCCTCCCCTGAGGCACACAGTAGGTCTTCAGTACAGTTACACAATGCACGAAAAATGAATGCATGCACACCGCATGCCATACCCAGGGACACAGCTCCCTTCGGCTGCTCTCCCTGGTCTGACCCTTCCAGTTTGTTCACGCTGTAAAATCCAATGGCCTCCACACGTCCTGTCATGAACTCCGAGTTTGACCCCAAGGCAGCAGTGTGCTCAGGGTGACAGAGATCACACTGCTGGGTGGCTCTGTAGCAGTTTGTAAACCACTGCGAAAGGATCTCTGTCCCACAGGCTCTTACTTCAATGGGATTTTCCGTCCTCACTGAGGAAGGGGGTCTATGTTCCTCCCCTTGAACCTGGTTGGGGGTTGGGGTTGGGGAGGCTTGTGACTGCCCTAACCAATAAAGGGTGGCAGAGTGCTGTCAGGTGACTTCCAAGGCTAAGCAGTAAAAGGGATCAGCTAGCACTGATTCCCCTCTTTGGGGAACATTTGCTCAGTGGAAGCCAGCCTCCAAGCTGTGAAGAACCCCCAATTAGCCCACACAGGGAGTCCACTGGGAAAGGCTCTGAGGCCCCCTGCTGACAGCCGCCATCAGCCACCAGGCCTGTGAGTGAATGGCTCCCCAGATAATTCCAGCTCCCGGTCTTTGCATCTTCCAGCTGAGACAAACTGTCCTGAAGCAGAGACAACCTTCCGTGTGTGGTGCCCTGTGAATTTCCAACCCACAGAATTCCAAGCATAATAAACGGTCGTTTTACACCAGTCCGTTTGGGCTAAATTGGCATACAGCCATGGTGACTGGCATGGGGTCCCAGGGGTGGCAACACTCAGCAGGCACGCCCAAGGTGTTTGTGGGCTCTGCAACGATTGCCACACGACCAATGCTGCAGAATGGAGGTCCCACACTGCCAAGGGCCTTTAGTGTTTCTTCCGAAGGACCCTGTGTTCTGTATTCAATGTGGTTAGTACCTCTTCCCTCAGAGAGGCCCCACCTTGTCCATTCTGCCAGGGGTGTTCACCTAGAGCTGAGAAACTGGCTGGGATCTGGAGCAAAGCAGAAGCTTCCAGGCCCTTGCTCTCCTTCACAAGCCCCTCCAGAGTCCTGCACTTAGGAAGCTCTGAGCATAGGGATCCCTGCTGGGACCCCTCGACCCAAATGCACTAAGTACTGGGCAAGCTCTCTGTGGTAAGGTGGCCCAGGGTCCTAGCTTCTCCTCCAGAGCCCCATTGCCAGTTCTAGGTCAGGACACCAGCTGGTCCTCCATAGTACTTGGTCTCAGTCAAAGCTCTGGGGCCCAGAGCCTCCAGCCCAATGACCTATCCCAGCCTGGGCTGTCCTCCCTGGCTCCTGGATCAGGTCAGGACTCTGGGGCACACTCCCACTCCATCTCTAGGGCTACAGGCATGGCCCCCTGGCTTGCCAACTCCAAGCTCTGGAGTGGGAAGAGCAGGAACTAAGAAACCAAAAGGAAGAAAGAGAGGGGCACTAGGTGGTGTGGTGGTTACAACGCTGGACTCCCACATAGTTGATTGCTCTTCCAGTTCCAGACCCGGCAGCTTGAAAGTCATACCAGATGTGTGTTTGTGCACGTGCGTGCCCAAAATCCCAGGAGGAGAATGGAGGAGAAGGGATTGTGGCATGGCCATTCCCCAGGGAGGTGATTTCTCACCTTCCCTCTCACTGTCTCTCTCTGATGAGTGCATATGCCCTATGGCAAAAACCTTAAATAAAAAATTTTACTAAAAGGAAGGAAGAGAGTGGAAGGTGAGACTGAAGGACCGGAGGAGATGGAATTAGAAGCATAGAGGGAATAGGAGACAGAAAATGGCAGTAGACAGGGGAACAAGAATGGAAACAAAGAGCAGAGAGAGAAGGGCAGAAAGGGCAGAGATGGAGTAAGGGGTGGGAGCCCCGAGTGCGACTCCAGGAGGCAGCCACACGTTCCTTGCATGGTGACAGGAGCGATTCAAACTCCTCTCCATGCAAGGCCCAAAGCTCCCTTACACTGCCCACGCCAGCCCCAACCCTCAGTGTCTTTAAAAGGCTCTGATTAAATGGGATTTCCAAAAAGACCAAGAAGGGAAAACCGCCCCCTGCTAATCCCAGGCCCTTCTGCTTAAAAATTCCATTTCCTCCTTTGGAAAGAAAAAGGAAGAAAAGAGAAGGCACCTCCTCTGCAGAGGAGCCTGATTTAAATGCTGGGCCGCAGTTCTTGCCTTCCCCTCTCCTGACGTCTGAATGTATTCCTTTATTATCATTATGACAGCTTTCTGATTGCATTAAAATTCATCCACACGTGCCTTTCTATCCAGCCACTTCCCTTTTGCCAATTGGGTTTTTTTGTTTGTTTTTTTGTTTTTCTTTTTTGGCTAATTCTTTCCTTCTCTTTCCTGAAATCTCCCTCTATCATGCAGTTCTCAGTTGTAGGCCTGAGCCACTCCTTCTTGAGACCTTCCTGAACATGTAAAGGGCCAGGCTCCCCACCTCCTTGCCCACTGGATTTCTCGAGGGAAACTAGAGCTATCCTTTTTCTGGAAGGCTCCATGAAACCAAAGAAACTGGCTCCAGGGTTACTTCCTCCAGGTATTCCTGGATTGACCCCTCACATCTCAAATGTTTGTTTTTAGGGCCCTCAAGTATGTTTTGTGTGTATCGCCGTCATTTCCAGTTAGGTTTTATTAGTGTGTGGGCTTTCTGAAGGCTTGGCTTTCAGACCAGGGGTTGAAAGAGCTCCAGGTTCACCAGAGGACTTCCTCTGAGCCAGGCCCACTGGTTCACACTCCAGCTTCTTGTCTCCCAGCCGGGTAACTGCTCCACACCTTAGTCTTCAAATCTATGGACTGGGGACAACTGAGCCCTCCTCACATAGAGGTTTCCAGGGTTGTGCAGGGACCTTGTCTGGCAAGCAGTGATAAGAGTCATGATGGGGACCAGCAGATGGCATAATGGTTATATCACTGGACTCCCACATAGTTGACCGCTGTTCGAATCCTGGACCGGCAGCTTAAAAAAATCTCTTTTTTAAGAGAGAGATATTTGCTATAGGGTGCGTATATGTGCATGCCCAAGATCCTGAGAGGTGACTGGAGGAGAAGGGATTAGCGGCATGGCCTTCCTCCCTGGGGGGAGGTGACTTCTTGCTTTCTGCCTTTCTGTCTCTCTCTGTCTCTCCGGTGAGCACACGCACCCTATAGCAAAAATCTCTCTCTAAAAAAAAAGAGTCATGACTGCTTGAGTTTGTCTGTGCAGGAGGACGAAGACGTGGATAGCTGTGTGCCACTGGCCTCCCCTGCCCTGATTTGGCCAGCAAAGCCCCTCCTGCTGTGAGGCATAGGGCATAGACGGGGAGAGGTTGGAGGTCTCTCCCTCACATCGGAGAGTGGGGAGGGCTTTGGGGGAAACAGATTGGACTGGACTCTGAGACTGTGGCTGACCAGCTAAGAGGGACAACCTCCCCGACCCCCCGACACTTTCCTGAGGCACTGTCCTAAACTGCATCAGATGGGTGAGAGTACCATGTGGCTGGCATCTTGGATCTGGTCCCACCCTAGGTAGAGGACTCAGAGGCTTTTTCCCTACTGGTTCTCAACCTCCTCTATATTGGCACACACCGCTAACTACTGTATAGGCCGAGGAGTCCCTGGTCACTGCCCAGCTGCTTAAGCTGGGACCCCTGGGTGATGGTGAGGCTCTGGTGGTCTCTGGTGAGCCCTCAACCTTGAGCCCACTGCCTCCCACAATGGGGGGGTATGTGGGGGTGTGTGGGCGGGTAGGCACTGCTGCTCTGAATGAGGCAATGTGAGGCTTCAGAGCCAGGGTGGAGTTAGGTTGAAAATACCCCTGGGTAAGATGTCACTGAGACCCCAAGGGGGCCCAGTGGTATGGTGAGCAACCAGGGACTGGCATTGAGAGACCAGCATTCTCACCTAACAGGGCCCAGCTCAGGGCAGGGGACCATGTTGTCCTCACTTTCCAACTCCCAGAGCTGAACCAAATGTTGGCAAAAATGTGCCAACATTTTTGCCTGGCACACAAAAATGTTGGTTGTCAGGCTGCATAGGTCCTGCCAGAGACCTGGAGATGATGCCAATCACCTCCCCATCCTTGGATCTTCACATGGGCTCCTCCTGGTCAAGGAGCAGAGCATGGGGAGCACGTTTCTGCAGTCACTCAACAGCTGTTCCCTGAGTTCCTTCTCTGTGTCAGGCACTGTTCCAAGCACTGCTTCTCCAGCAGTGGACATGAGAGGCAAAGTGGGAGCTGATGAGGGGAGAGGGAGACAGACCATTCACTATAAGCAAGTCCCCAGATGAGACAGGCCAGCCAGGCTGCCACACAGTAACCCCCAGAACTTCTGTACCTGCCCTGAGAGGAGCAGGGCCACAAAAGGGCAGAGCTGGGCAGGACACGGATGATACCAAGGGTCCTACTTTCTTCTGGAGAGGAAGATGGGGCAGCGGGGAGCTCCAGGATGCACACTGGGGCCCCAGAGCTGGGCCTGGACTATACCAGTCTGTGGCGGCTCTCTTACTTTACAGTCCCGCAGCCCTTGGTGCTGCTTTCTGCCCCTGTCTGTAGGTAGGAGGGAGCACCTGGGCCCTTGGCAGCAGGCCTGTGACTTCCAGAAGGGCTGCGCAAGGGAAGGTGGGTGCTCGTCCAGCCCTGCCTGGACTCAGACCGGGTACCTTGGCTCGCTGTGCCCGGAGGTCCTACCACCATGGGGTAAGGGCAGTTGAAACTCACACCAGGAGCTGAAGCTGGGGGAGCTGACGAGGTAGTGGACAGGAGAAGTACCTAGGTCTGTGTCAGGTGAAGGTATTTACAGCAACCATAGGAGGGGCTGGATCAGAGCACCTGGCGTCCCTCAGTCTACCTCTGGTCACTCCTTCGACAGGCATTTATTGAGCACTTACTACATGTCTAGGGCATAAACAGAGCATCTGAGATGAGCCTTGGGGTCCCAGTGAGCCCCTTTTCAATGTTCTGGGCAACTGTGCATGACTCGAAGTTCCCTGGAGAATCCAGTGTTTGGTCCATGGGCCCCATGGAACCTCCAGGGAAGAGAACACAGGCCTGGCCATCATATCCAATAGCTCTAGGCTGCAGGCCAGAGTGGGGGCAAAGGGTATGGCAGAGAGGGGTTTGTGTGGGAGAGGGAAGGGAGGTGGCTAACCCCTGGAAACTTCCAGGAGGAGGTGCTGGAGTTACAATGTGCAGGGAACAGATGCTGGGAGCTCCAGTCCCACACAGAGTCTGAGCCAAAGCTGAGAGGTGGGAAGACCCTGTGGCTGCCCTTCTCAGCCGCTCACAAGTGCTCCTGGCCTGTGACAGGGCTTGCAAGAATGGGACCCTGGGCAAGGTTGACTGCTTTTCCAACCGCCTCGTGCCTGCTCTCCCTGCCTCTGACACATAACATCTCCCATTTCTCTGACCTCAGGACTCAGTTCTATTTTCCCAGAACCCCAATCTAATTCTGAGCATCAGTTTCCCAACCTATAAAACATGGCGGGTGACACTTCCTGGAGAGCCACAAGTGCTCAGGAAAGGGTAGTGGAGCCTGGCTGCCAGAATGTCCTGCTTCCTCCGATCTGTCTCTCTATGAGGGAGATAGAGACTCCTGGGCCCTCTCCACTCAGGGTGTCAGGGCAGGATGGGCTTGGGCTGGAAGGACTTGCATTGTGAGGGCTGAGCCCAGAAAACAGACAAGCAAGGCGCCCTGTAGAACGTTGGGATTAGCACTGCCCCTAAGGGGAAATTCAGGGCTGTGCCTTAGCGCCCCCCTCCACCCCAGCCATGTGGGGAGCATCTTGCTGGCCCTGCAGGGTGAGCAAACCCCTGAAGGGGAAGAAGACGTGTGACAGCAGTGCCACTTGACTTGCCAAATGCTAGCATCCTGGCGCTAATGCTCAAATTCCGGTTTAATTTTCAAAATTTGATTCGCTCATTACCATCGGCATTAAACAATATTTCCTGCTTAAGGATAAGACGGCTGCTGGGCCGCTGTGGACGAGTGTTCAGATGGTTAATGCCTTTTATTACTGCAATAGACTTTTACTATTCTTCCCTCCAGCTGCCGAGGGAGGGTTTGTGGGGGACGCGAGCTGGGAAGAGCCCCATGACCAGGGACCAGGGTGGGGAATAAACGGCTTCGAGGTCTGTAGCTGAGGAGAAGGGAGCAGAGGGGCTGCTGGGAGGTCTGGAGACTCACAGGCAGCAGTTTGGGATTGGGGAGAAAATGCCAGACACACACAATGAGGAACTGGAGGCTTCTGTCCTGCTCTAAAACCTTTGGTCCTGGGGGTCAGGACAAGCAAGAGCCTTGCTCATTTACTGTGAGGTCTTCACTGCCCTCCCCATCACCATGGTGGCTCCTGGGTCCCAGGACCATCTGCTCTCCCTGGAGATGATCTTGGTGGCCAAGGTCCCGTAGGCAGCCTTAAGGACACTTGTTCTCTAACTTCATCTGTGGGTCAGGGAGGACCAATTGCAGGAGGGGACAGGAAAGCTCATCTCCTGACTCCGCAGGAGGAGTTGGATGGGGCTGGAGGTGCTTGTCAAATCCCAGTTCTACACCTTTTGGCTCTGCAACCTCCGACATGCCATGTGCCCTCTGGGGGCAGATCCGCGAGAGGATGAAATGAGTTTGGATACCTGAGGCTTTGGGCACGGTGCTTGGCAGAGTGCATGCTCACTGCATGCAGTGGCTATGCCTGTTATAGCCTCTACTGTGGCTGACCGAGGGATGCCGGCAGGAAATTGGGAAGCCCACCCATATCCCTGGGGATATAGTGAGGCCCCAGGGACAGCAAGCTGAGCATCATCATGCCAGCCCTGGCCAGCTGCAAAGCTGGCTTCCTTCATACCATCCTGACCAAATTGTAGCATCTGGGGGACCATGGAGATGCTTCTCATACTCTTCCAGGAGGCCTATCTGGATTGAGCCCAAAATACATTTCCCTTGAAGGTACACTGAGCTCCCTATGTGCCATTTCCACTAATTCTCCCAGTCCAGACCAGTCAAGCGCCCATGCTCCCAAGGCACAAGTGGAGGCCAAACAGATTCATCTGAGCAGTTGTAGGGGTTGCCTGACTGTCCTGCCCTCAAATCCAGAGGCCTCCTTTGCTTCCTCCTCGCCAGCCATGGTATAGAGCCACCTCAGTCCCCGAGCAGGCAATACAGACCTGCCTTTCATGTGGGGAGGCGAGGACAGGGCGGGGTCTGCACTCCCTCCTGCAAATCCAACCATGCCTGTTGTGGGGATGGCCACAGTTTTGGGATCCCTCTGCAGTCATGTGACCAGGCTGGTCACCCTCCCAGGAGCCAGTTCCTTCACCTGGGACATAGGGTCACAGTCTAGGCCTCAGGAGGACTCCCAGCATGAAGCAAACTGAGACAGAATGCTACACCCTCCCACCTTCCCCACCACACTGTGTCAAAGCAGAGCCAGGGACGCAGCTGGGCTGGGAGCTGCCTCCCGAGGATAAAAGCCTTCCTGCCTGGGAAGAAGGCTGAAGGAGACATCAAACCAGATCAAAGGCTGCCTGGATGGGGACGTGTGTGGGGGGGACTCAATGGGATGCAAATGAAGACCCTCATTGGGCTCTGGCCCCCCCTGGGCGGAGGCAGTGCCAGGCCTTGATCTGCTCTGTTCCCTCCGGGACTGGTGCTGTTTGATGTTGGGGGTGGGAGGAGGCTAGAGTCTGGAGATCCAGTCCCCCTTCACTGCATGCCCCCAGCCAGCTCTGCCTTCCAAGCACTCAGAATCAGCAACCCTCCCCCTTCCCCCTTTGGTTTAAGCTGCACAGGCATGACAGTCGCCTCCTCAGGAGTCTCCGATACCCACACCCACTGAACCCCTGCTCTCTGCTCTCCACACAGCAGCCAAAGCAGATCCTGACTCTCGCTGGCTAACACTCTGGGGCTCCCATCTCATGGAGAGCAGCCTAAGGCTTCAAATGACCTGAGCAATAAGTGGCCACACAGGCACCCCACACACCATCACCCCAACCCTTCTCCTCCATGCTTGAGACGTGCATGCCCATTCCATCCATTGCCGAATGTCCAGCGTTGAAAGGGCCCGGCATGTAGTAGGTGTTGAATAAATGTTTCCAGGCATGAATAAATGACCCACTCGCTCAGTGAGTACTGGGGCTGCAGCGGTGGACCTGGCCCATTGATGTGTGTGGGAGACACAGTGCTGACCTCCAGGAACCCTTGAAAAATAGCAAGCAAGTGCCCCCGGAGATGAATGGGCACTGGTACAGTAGAGGCATGGCGACTGGAGCGACAGGGGTAGAGATGGATCTAGAAGGTTTAAGCTGGTCCCTGAAGGATTCATAGCAGGGTTTGCCAGGTAGGAGGGACAAGGGTAGGCATCCCAGGTCAGAACACAGCATGTGTGGAAGCAGGGAGTGAGAAAGGGGAATGGGAGCAGTAGTGACATACACGTGCATGTACACGCCCCTCCCCCTCCTCTCCCTCTCACTGTGACCTAAGCCCCTCTCCAAGGCTCCAGACCTGGGCCCCCACTTCTGACTGCTGGAAGCTCAGCCTGGGCCTCAGTCCTGGGTCCATTCTCCTTACCTGCGCTTATTCTCAACGCCTGCCTTGCCCACCCTTGGCTCAGACTAGCTCTGATTCACAGCACTCATGGGTTCCTCTGTAGTCCAACAGCTCTCAGTGTCACCCCAGTCCATACATGATAAGGGCCTGTAGGACCCACCTCCAGGGCCTCTGCTGTCCCCGGTAGGCGCTGCCCAGACCAGCCCACAACAAGCTCCTCCCAGAGCCTGCAGTGCCCGCTGTGACTGCAGTCCTGACTCACTCCAGGAGGTGCAAGGCAGCAACATCCCAGTTCTCCTTCACCCATCAGTTAGGGTCCAGACATGGAGATGAGCACAGGGAGAGCAGGTCTTCTATTATTTCCACTGTACAGATGAAGAAACTGAGCCACAGAGAAGGATCTTGGCCAAGAATTCACACCCAGTGTTTGCCAAAGCCAGGGCTCACACTGGGTGGTCTAACCCAAGCTGAGCTCTGCAGTCACACCTTTTCCTGGCAGGAGGTGGCGCTCCCTGGAGTTCTCATGCTGTTCCTTCTCCACGCATCCCTCTCCACCCAACAACTGGCAGGACGCCCAGTACCCACACTGCTGTGTGAGGGCCCAGGCTTGGGTTCGGAGCTCAGCAAGGTGAGCGAGTGGGGTGTCTGTGCTCCCAAGGAGCAGAACCTGTCAATTCCTGGTTCCCCAGAGGCCCCGAGTTGTGTCTTATAGTCCCTCCACAGTTGGCCCCACACTCTGCCCACGGCCCAGCAGCCTTGAGTTCCTTGGGTTCCCTAGGAGGTAAAGCTCTTTCCTCCCAAGTCCTCAGAATTTCTCTTTCTCATATCTCGGCTGACATGGTCCTCTTTCCTCATCTCTTAGGAGTCTACCCTGCGGATAGAATCACCCCCAACTGCAGTCCCTGCTCTAGCTCCCAAAGCTCCTCTCTGGCTCCCAGTGACTGCTCAGAACACAGATGTGTGGCTCCCGAGAACAGGGCTCATGGGGGTGGCTCTGTCCTCAGGGGGCTTGCAGCAAGTTTGAGGAGAGAGAAATAGAACCTGAGCTCTGTTACCACTCCCTGGGAAGCCACAAATGGCTCCTTCACCTTCATCTCTTGTGTTCTGAGAGGCAATGGGCCAGTATGGGGCCCTGAGTTGGGCAGGTGCTGAGCCCTGGGATTCAGTACAAGTGAGGGGTCCAGATGCCGTACCCCTCCCCACCCTACCTCCTTCTCTGGCCCTTGGGCCTTTGGAGCTGTGAGTTTGTGTCAGGCCTCCCAGTCGGACCCTGGGATGCTGCAGCGGTTCTATGTAGAAGTCACCTTTTGCTGGGGCGGTGGCGCGCAGCGTTCTCTCCAGGTAACTGATTATACATTTGATCTGCTACATTATCCTTACCAGGCGCGTGGCACACGACAGACGGCCCTGGAGTTCTGTAGGGACTTCTCGGCAGCCGAACCCTGTTGTCTAATGGGGTTTCCGCTGGCGTCTGGCACACTCTCCAGCATTTCACCCATCACAGGATAATTTATAGCATAATGGGGCCTTTTTTTCCTTTATATCATGCGGGAGCATAAATTATGGCCAGTTTGTCCTCGGCTCTCAAGGAGACAGACAAAGCGGGGCTTTATTCTTACAAGGGGAGGAGGCTTCTGCAGAGGGTGGGTAGGGGCAGCGTGGTCCACAGGGGAGAGCGGGGAGAGACCAAGGAATGGTGTTAAAAACATCCGTTGACAGGGCAAAGAATCGACTCCAGGTGGCCACAAATGCTGGGGAAGAAATAAAAGACCCACTTAGAGCTGTTTGTCTCTATTAACCACGGAGCAGGGGCTCGTTAGCTGAGCAGTGGAGCTGCACAGTGATCAGGTTGAGGGGCAGGTGCTGCTGCCTGGCGATGACCTGGCCCCAGACCCACCTCCCACCCATGTGAGCTTCAGATCCTCCCAACTGTGGCCCAACTCCCCACAGCCTCACAGAGCGGGCTGGTGGCCATGGGTCTCTCTTGTCCCCTGCTACCCCCAAAGACCCAATACAGAATTTAGTGTTAAGGGAGCCCAAGAAAGTTGCTGCTCTGACCCATGGCTCATTTTAACACTGACCGGGGAGCTTTCTGAGGGTCGATGGAGAAGCTGTTGCGGCTGTCTTCCTGAGGAGGTGTGAGCTCTGCAGTCTCTGTCACTTGTCTAACTCAGAAGTCACACTCAAATCAGGAGAGATGGGCCTAGAGGCTGCAGCTGTCAAGACCATTCCCTACTCCTGGACCCTGTGCGAAGGGCTCTGGTGATCCTTGGTGGTGGGTGGATGGCCTTCAGAGGCCACCTGGCCCAGCCTTGTCCAGTATGACCCAGGGTGGGGATAATGCTTTCCAAACCGGGCAGACATCCCACTGGCCTCCATGCAAGACCCAAGGCAGAGCCCAGAAAAAAAGTTACCTCATGTGCCTCCCTGGATCTGCTCGGAGCACAGGCCCTGCCCCTGGTGTACCAAAGGCTGCTCCTACTTCCTCAGGATAACCTTTCACGGAGCAGTAGCAGGTGTCTTTTATCTTGAAATATGGTGGTTCTCAGCTCTGGGTGCTATGGATATCACTCAGAGGCTTTCAAAAATCTCATGCCTAAACAATACAGGCTTAATTGACTGGTCTGGAACCCAGGCATCAGTATTTTTGTTTGGGGTTCTTAAAAGGACTTAGGTGATACCACCATGTAGGCAGGGCTTGAAAGAGCTGTGGATGAGACTTTGCTGGGATGGCCATCTCTTCTTGGGCACTGCGCCTCTAGCTGTCCAGCTGTCTGCATACTCTCCTGGGCCCTGTTAGGCTGGGCCTCATAGTACCACCCACATTTTGTGTCCTGATGCCTGAGCCTGGGCACCCCCCATCCCCTCCCAGAGATATCCTATGAAGACATTGTCCTAAGGGTAAGAAGCAATTTTCCAGATAAGCATCAGGCTTACCTCTGATGGCTTTGCACACCCCCTCTTTTCCTTCTCCTTTCTTTCTTATGATACTTCCCCTCCATCCATCAGGCCATTCCTG
>NW_006199830.1:1231185-1235252 GCF_000334495.1 Tupaia belangeri chinensis | reverse complement strand
CTGAGAGAAACATCCCAGGCTCCTCTTCCATCATCCTTCCTTCCTTCCTATCCCACTTGGACCCAGCCACCCTAGTCCCTGGAGCCTCTGCTGCCCACCCCCATGGTACTCAGCAGTCCCATGCTTAACTACACATAGGATTACCTCATGACTGATAATGGCCTACAGATAGACACAGAGATGGATGGATGGCAGACATGATTAATAGATGCTAGATATCTAGATTAAATGTTAGATGATAGATAGATACACAGATGAGAGAAAAATGATTATAGAAAGCAGATTTATGATGGATGGCACATAAATAGCAATAGGTAAATGTGGATGGATGGGTGGATGGCAAAGATGTTTCTGAGGACTTCAGATAATGGGATCTACATGCAAAAGGTTAGAAAATTAGTCATGCCCCCCACACCTTTGGGTAATGGCTTTCAGAAGACTAGGAAACCTTCTCTGCTCAAGAACTCTCTTGAAGCAACTTCTCTTTGAATTCAAGAGGTCCCTGGGTTTGTGGTTCACATAGAGTACAAAGAGTACAGTTGCGCTGGTTTACTGTGGACATCTGAAAATTCTCTTTGATGTTTCCCAAGCCTACAGGGAGGCTAAGGTTGTCTCCTGAGCCCGACTGTACTGAACGATGACCATACCAGACGAGGACCTACCTTCCTTCTGAGAAGAGCATTTCCCATGTAGGTACATGCTTCTCAAAGGCCAAGGCCATGGCCTCCAACCTGACAACGTGAAGGGTTGACTCAACTCTGCAGTTAGATGCCAGATATCAGCCCACATGATGTATGTAGAAATTCATCCACCTGTTCTCAGTCAGGGACCTGGGCCTCCAAGAGGACAGTGACAGCTGATTGATCCTGAGCACCCACCACAGGCCAGGCACCGCTCAGAGCACTTTAATTGTATGAAGTGAGTTCTCCCGTCATCCCCATTGTATAGGTGAGGAAACCGAGCACGTGAAGCTCAGTTTACAAAGTGGCAGGAAGGGGATCTTCCAGGTCTCAGAAACCTGCACGACAGCTTGAGGTCTGCCCTGAATCATTCCTATCATTCACCAGTCAGTCACACAGTCAGTAAATAAGCTACGTGCAAGAGACTGTGTCAGGACATATGACAGGTGTTCAAACAGCTCATGGAATACACATATTATGAAAAGATGGTGCATGGGTTCAATATTATTTTTGTCTCAAAATAAACTCACACTTGAATTCCATTTCTCACAACCTTTTTGAAGTCCCCTCATACAAGGAGACCAGTTTCTTGAGAAAGCACTTCCACGTGAGGACCTGAACGGCCCAGGGGGAAGTACAGTGCACAACGGGGGCCCCTAGGGTGAGGGGCTGACAGAGGGGCACTACAGGGCGCAGAATGAAGGGTCTGCTGGGGCGGGGCATCACCATAGCTGAGGCCAGGGGGCCCTGAAAACAGGTTGCACTGCCTCCCCTCTCTGGGGTGGAGTGGAGAGCAGGAAGGAAACCTGGGCATGGGAGCACAGAGCAGAGAATGCTCAGAGCCCATCTGCAAGGAGCTGGAGAATCGCGTTTTGAAAGCAAGACATGACCCTCCCAACAGTCTCTAGGGGGACGCTGGAAGTGACAGTCACTGTGGGGGCCACTCCGTGTGAAGCAGGTCTGGCAGCAAAGACTCTGGCTTGCCAGCTGGTGCACCACAGCCAGGCTTCCTGCTCCGCTGCGGCCAGCTTTCCTGTAGGAAGTAGTGTCAGCAGCTCGTTTGGGTGTTCTGAAAGCCTGCCCTGCATAGTGGGCATTTCCACACATGCCGTCCACTTCTCACTGCCCTGCTTCAATAGGACATGATTACATCTCCATCTGATGGATTGGTTACCTGAGGCTCAGAGAGGCTGAGTAACAGGCTCAATCTCACACAGGCTGTAAGTGGGACAGCAGCCAGGTGTCTCTGACAGCGCACTGGACCTTCTCTGTCCTGTGAGATGGGATAGTACTCTTGGATGCCTGCAATGCCATCTTTTGGCTTCTATGCCTTTTGACTCAGCACTGCCCTCTTCAGGGAGCCTTGGAAATGTGGTGGTCATTATAACCTGGGCATGACTGATTTTGCCAGAAAATATCCTTTAGGAGCAAAAGGGTTAGGTAAGTTTTAGGTCTGTAGTGCACGAGAATGGAAAAGGAGAACTGGAGGAAGCAGCACAAAGGGGTGAGGCCGGGAACGGGTCAGAGGCTGAGAGAAGCCAAGAGGTGGGGAGAAGCCTGGTGTCTGGGAGAAGGGTTATGACAGCATAGAGGTGGGCTGAAGGGGAGCGGGTCCATAATAATCACAGAGCAGTAGGGGTGCGGGTACAGCAGTTCCAGAGAGGAGCTACCACACTCCACCCCACCCTGGGCTTAAGGGAAGAAAAGGAGGCTGAAGAGGCTGATGGAGGAACAGGAACAGGGCCAGGAGGAGACAGTAAGGCAAAGGCTCTCTGCCTACCTAGGTCCTTCTTGGAGGCTGGAGGAAGTGCTCCCTGACAGCCTCACCCTCCTTCTCTTCCCAGGACACAGTAGCCAATGGCCCTGGGCAGTAGTGCCACCTGAACGTGGGGTCCTTGGTTCCGCAAGCTTTGCTGCCTGCATGAGAGATGCCTCATTCATAAGTATATGTGACTATTTTCCAAATGCATATAGATGCTGTTGTGATTTTAAAAATACAAATCCATTTAAAAGCACAGCTGAATTCAAGGTAGCTTTTTGTCATTTTGCATTCTCTCAAACAATGGATACTCAAAGTAAAACATCTGTCAAGGGGGGTGCTGATGAATTTTTGATGTTAAAAATGGCTCCTTAACCTTGAAGAATCTGAGAATGCTGATTCGAGGAGGGCAGGGGGAGCTCAGAGAGGAGAAAGTGCTGCAGCTGAACCTCAGGCCTGGTCCCATCTCACTGGTAAGGTCAGGGCATCGCCGGCCAAGGAGAGGATCATGCAGTGGGGTACAGTGGGGACCGACAGTCAGTAAACTTGCCTCTGGACCTGATCTCCACGAACTACAAGCTAGCCCAAGTTTCTGCCCTTCTCTGAGCTGATCTTCAAGTTTATCCTTTGACGTGGCTGAGAGAATAATAACCATGAGAGTGAGAACAGCAGTCCCACAACAGTATTCAGATAATAACATGAGTCAGCGTCTCTGCTGACGTGAGGACAGATTTGTGTCTTCACTACTAGGAGGGCCTGGCATCATGCCGGCCATGTAGCACAAGCTTGATAGCAACAGAACCCACAGAGTAGGTGTGGTTTGCCTTTAAGATTGGGAAGGAAGCCTGGGCCCATATCTACCCCTCTGTCTACCCCACACCTTGGTGTGGTCAGGGTCTACCTGCAACAAAGACTACATGAGAAACTGTCTTGGATTTAGTGGTTAGGGTCTAAGATTTGGTTTGCCATTGGCTGTGACCAGTTCAGTGACTAGAGCAGGAAGCTCAGCCTGGTCTCACTACCTCAGCTGGAAAATGGGGTAATCAGGTCTGCAGTGTAGGCTAACCTGAGGCTCTGTTGGCTGAGGCCAATGGAGATTCAACATGCCTTTAACTTAGTAACCAGTGGTTGTTCAAAGACTGGTTGCCTCTACTTATCAATCTCTATCCCACCACCCTGGGGACATCCTTTCCATGTCTCCAGGGTTCCACAGGTATCCTCTAGCACATTCAATTTGGGTCAACACTACTCAGACAGCACCCATCATCAGACCTTGCTCTCTTTCTCATCCTTGTAAGGTGGACCAGTCTCTTGTTCCAACACTGCAAGGCCTTGCACTCTTCCCTGTGGTTTGAATGTTACATTCCCCCCAAATTTATATGTTGAAACCCTAACCCCTGGAGTGATGGTATTAAAAGGGAGACTACAACCTAGCCGCAGTGGCATGTGCAGTAGGGTACCATTGTGCCAAGCTGGGGCTACATGGGAGGCCCAGGTCCAGATCTCACACCAACCTGGGTAGACTGGGTATGGTAGAGCACAGCTGTAATTCTCGCTCACTGGGAGGCTGGGGCAGAGGAGTGCAAAGGTAAGAGACTGTCAAAAAAAGATATTGCCTTTCTCTTTCC
>NW_006199830.1:1217300-1230598 GCF_000334495.1 Tupaia belangeri chinensis | reverse complement strand
CTTTCCCTGCACTTGCTCTCTAGGAATCACAAGGGCAGACCCTTGTGACTAGGATTAGTGCCCTTGTGACAGAGGCCCAAGGGAGCTTGTTTGCCCCTTTTGCACCACATTAGGTTACAGTGAGAAGATGGTCCTCACCGGATACCCAATCTTCTGACCCCTGATCTTGGACTTGGCAGTCTCCAGAACTGTGAGCAATAAAATTCTGTTGTTTATAACCTATCAGTTTTAGTATTTTGGTTATAGCAGCCCACATGGACTAAGACACTACCATTGAATGCCTCATTGGTTCCAGAGCACTAATGATGGATACTTGGTTGATGATTTTACTTTCTAGGATAGGTACATTTTACCATGGCCCTCCGAAGCCTTAATCCAAATGAATGGAGGTTTACGGTGACACATCAGGCCCTCTGATAGAAGATGGAGAGGAGAGGGAGGATGTAAATTACTCAGGGCAAGGAAGCCTTCCTGAGACCCTCAAATTACACTCACAGAAATGTCCATCCACTCTGCCATGGGTAGGGTTGTGCTTAGAGAGAGCTTCCCAGAAGAACTTCCTCCTGCCCCGCTCTTCTTCCTGTCACCGGAAGTGACCCACACAGGGCAAGTACTTAGCACATTCACGGGCATGGAGGAAAGTTGCTGCAGTTATTAGTGATGCTTAATGATATTTGCATAGATTAACTGACTTTAATGCAATCACGAATGCCACAATCCCGAAAAAATAATGAGGAAATCCATTACAAAGTCATAAAGTAACTAAGTCAATACAGTAATAACTTGATCCTGTGCTAGTAATAATTTCATCTCCTGCTGCAAGGTGATTTCACAATGTGCACCGTTTCTGGACACTTTCATAAATTTCACCTTTGTTTGAGATAATTAATGAACAAAATAAAAAAAATACTGCTGGTATTTTATACAGTAAATTAGTCATTAGTCTAAACTGGCAGGCTGTAATAGAACTTATTAAGATGGATGTCCCAGGATTTCTAACTTCTCTTCAAATGGCTTGCACCCTCCTCCCTGGCAAAACTCAGGGGCTGCCAGGTGACAGTGGCTGAGGTGGGCAGCCGGGACCAGCAGGATAGCATGATGTGAAGTCAGGGTGAGGGACAAGGTAGAGGATTGGCCAGATGCCCACTGGCCTTGTGGGAACCTCTTGGGGCCCTGCCCCATCTGCCACAGGTTCCTTAAGATATCATATTAGTTTCCCAGGGCTGCCAAAGTAAAGGGTGGCTGAAAGCAACAGAATCTGTCTCACGGTGCTGGAGGCCGGGAGTCCAAAACCAAGAAGCAGGAAGAACCGTGCAAAGACTCTAGAGAGAATCTTTCCTTGCCTCTTCCCGGCTTCTGGTGTTGGTAGCAAGGTTGGGCTTTTTTACGTAAACTGCATCATTCCGATCTCCCTTTTCATCAGGACACAGTTGTTCTCCCTGTAAGTTCTGTGTCTCAACTTTCTTTTTTTCTCCCAGTTGTATTTATTTATTTCTTCCATTTGTGAGAGAGACAGAGACAGAGAGACCACACCCCCAACAGTGTCTACCCCAGCTTAACCAGCCCTGTATTATGGGCATGTGCATGTGCAGTGTACCCAGGGAGGGTTCCAGACAAGTCCAGGACTCTCCCGGATAAGTCAGCCTTTCAGAGCCTGGCGTTTTACTGCTGTGACATAGTTCGGTCCCCTGTGTCCAAATTTTCTCCTTCAAGATACATCAGTCATATTAGATTTAGAGTTCACCCTAACCCAGTATGAGTTCATCTTAATGTGATTACATCTGCAAAGATTCTCTTTCTTTTCTTTTCCATTTTGCTCCAGGGCACATGTGCTAGCCAAACAGAGAGAAAGAGAGACACACAGAGAGAGGGAAAGCAAGAAATCATCCTCCATGGGACATTGTTTCATATTGTAATCCCCTCTCTTCCATCTCTCCCTTCATCTAGGATTTTAGGCATGTACACACATCCGTGGCGTGTTTTTCAAGCTACTGGGTACAGAACTTGAACCACACAGTGAGCCATGTGTGTCCAGCCGCCTTGACCACCACTCTACCAGCTGACCCCAAGGACCCTTCTTCTAAACAAGGTCACATTCACAGTTTCTGGGTGGATATGAATTTAGGGGACACGATTCACCCCACTATGGCACGGAGGGCTATGTGATCACTGGTTTTACTCCCTCTGGAAGAAAAGAATAGACTGAGTTATGCTGAGGTACCAGATAGCACCGGAAGACAAAGGTACTTCAAAAAGTTCATGGAGGGAACCAGCAGATAGCGTAATGGCTATGTCGCTGGACTCCCACGTAGTCTACCGCAGTTCGTGTCCTGGATCCGGTGGCTTAGAACGCACGCTGGGCACGTGTGCGTGTGTGCCCAAGATCCCGAGAGGAGAATGGAGGAGAAGGGATTGCAGCGTGACCATCCCCCCTGGGGGGTGATTTATCGCTTTCTGTCTCTATGTCTCTCTCTGTCTGGCGAGCACACGTGCCCTATAGCAAAAACCTCTCCAACCAAAAGTAAAAAAAAAGTTCATGGAGAAGTGGAATTAAAGTACAAAATTATTTTGGTGCCAAAAATTTTAGAAATCCATGCGTAATTATTTCATGATACGCATTATAAGTGTTTCCATAAATCTTCTAAAGATTCCTTATATATGGCTTCCTGAGAGGTTATCTGATGGGCCAGAGGGCAACTGTGGCAGTGGCTGAAGTGGGCACCCTAGACCAGTAGGAACCCATGAAGTGTGGTTGGGGTGAGAGACAACGTGGAAGCCCAGCCACAGGAATAGTGGGCTTGTGGGAACCCCTTGGGGACCTATACCCTCTGTCCCAGGTTACAATGGAAGGACAGCTCCACTTTATATCTATGGGTGTGTGTCCTGGAGCACAAGTTCATATTGGGAAAGACATGACACATTTTTCCAGAGAAAGGCCTTATAGTTTCCATTAGCTTTTTATAGAGGTCAGGATGCCAAGTTGTGCTTGTCTCCTTACCAGGTTAAACACGAGGAGGTCAGTAAGGGAGGAATCACAGAAAACAACCAACCAACCAACTGACTGACCAACCAACAAAGAGCTCTTAGATACACAACTTTACAAAGTTTCCAAAGCTCTTCCTATACCCTCCAACCCAACAGGGGTGCAGGTTCTGGGCCTTTAGAAGAGGAGCTGTGAATCTCTACACTTCTGTGATAGAGATGGAGGGAAAGGGCAGGCGCTCACGTGGTTCTGCATCTGTAAAGAGAACTTCACCAGGAAGATGTTCTGTGTTTTGACTGCATCATCTAGCATCTTATTCTCCAGACCAGTTTTGGGTCATCAGCAAATTTTAAAATAAGCTTAAGTCCACTCCCATTAAGCCCTTGATCAAAAAGTTCAACAAGAAGGTACCAAAGTCAGGGCCATGGATGTACTGGGAACTGTCAGGGAACTCCAGTCCCTCCATCCAGCTCTGAGTTACTCTAGCAGCTGCCATCTGCCCCACAGTAAACGATATAATGCCAGACAAGGCCCACTCCTCTCTGTATGCATGGGCCCCCCACTTATCAAAACAGACACCCAGCTTCTCCGCCCAGCTCATGTTGAGGGAACCCATGATGGATCTAAGTTACCATCATTTTTTCCCCAAGTGCTCTCAAGTCACCAGTTTGACAAATTTATTCTAGAAAGTTGTCAAAGATTGTCTACAAGGTTGCCAGGCTGCTAATGTTTGGAATCCAGCTTCTGCTGCCTTAAAAACCTAGACCTTTGTTTCTGGGCTCTCTGTGCCTCAAAGATGAGCCCAGGCAGCCCCGAGAGCCTGTATGCTTGCTTCCTTTGTCCTCTTAGGGCTAAGGCTTAGTCTTCTCTGGACTGGAGACATCACCGAATTTATGGGGCTAGATTTGATCTCTGTGTCTCAGCTGCATCTCCCTCCAAGAAGGGTTTCTGCATGTGCAGTCCTTGGGGTTTCCCCTGAATGCTGGCTCAGCCCATCCATCCCAGATCCCTGCCTCACAGGAGCTGGATGAGAAAGGACTGTGTCTATTTTTGAAATTCCTGCAAGGAATCATCCATCAGAAATGATAATTTTTTGTCATCATTACCTCACAGAAGAGGAAACTGAGGCACATGGAGATGTTAAGAAGCTTACCCACTGTTAGTAAGGGGTAGAATATGATCTATACTTACACCCCCATTAGAAATCCAGGGGTGGGTCTAGAGAGTCTTCAACATATAGTGTCAGAAGTGGAACACACAGTTGTCACCATTTCCCCTGGACTGATCCTGTTAGTGATAGAGGGTGGGAGAGGAGCCGGTGGTCAGGGCCTATGTTCTATCCTGGTTAATCACCAACAAGCTGTGTGGTCTATGCCCAGTGGTGTCTCTTCCTTGGGTCTTTACCGTCTTTTGGATATGCAGGAGTATGAAATTGTATTTGCTTGTTTGGGGAGAGGCCCAGTGAGGAGCTCTGAGCACTTGGCATGGGCCAGAGCATCCCTGTCCCTGTCCCCTTCCTCTCTGCTATCTCTTTCTTTCTTTCTATCCCCTACAAATCCTCTCACTCCTGGCACACCCCAGACATAGCTGCTTCTTGGCTTTGCCACTCAGTTATTGTTTTACTTTTCTGTTTCTAATGTGTTGGGTGATCACATAATTGACTGTCCACACTGGGACCCTTCCAAGGTGAAGGGGAATACCATTAATACTTAGTCCAAGGCCAGGTGGACCCACATGGCTGCATAACACAAGTGGACCCACATGGTTGCATCCTCAGACATGAGCATGCTGGGCCCACACATGCCTGTGATCCAGGCTAGCTGTGACTGGGAGTGAATCGTAGCAATCAGACCCTGTTGAGGGTGCTTGTCTCTCCATCTCTCTCTCACGCAAAAGAAATAAATTAGTTTAACAAAAGTTAGTCCAAGGAAACAGGTAACCTGTAACTGCCTGGGCATACTGGGATTCATGGGTACCTTTCACTGTTTGCAAATTTTATCTTTTGGTACTGTCACCCTCTCCCTGCTGACTGCGGTCCATCCCTATCTGAAGAGCCTGTCTACAGCTTCCTGATGCTCCAGGCCATAGCAACGGCCCATGCACGCAAGATCCCCTGGCTCTGCTCCACCCCCAGCCCAGTGTCAGCCTCCTGTTTCTGTTTCCTAGAGGAGGCTGTTGGGTGACAGGAGTTCTGGGGCTAGGAAGTCAGCAGTGAATGGACAGCTCTCTCTCCCCCAAGGCCAAGTCAGGGAGCAGAATCTAATCTGCAGTCTTTCCCCACCCAAGAGCCTTCCCTAGACCAGGTGAGAAACACACCAGACTAAGACTAGATGTTGTAAGGGGCTCAGACCTGCAACCAGGAATTAGTCAGGGGGATATCAGCACAAGGAGGAGAAAGGGGGAGAGCATGGGAAACCAAAGACCAGGCAGCCAGGTGGGGCCAGGAGGACAGTGGAGCTGCCACAGGGAGCATAAGGTCTCTTGGTCTCTTTCCTTCCCTTCCCTCCCTTTTGCCCATTGTGTTCATGAAGCAGATTATCTGGGAGGTGCTGCACATGCCGAGGGCACCAGGAGGCCCCCACCTCTGTCTGTAGGGGTCTTGAATCGCTAGTAGAGCTTCATCTCTTCAGATAAGCATCACTGTCTTCAGAATTCTATTTTAATCTGTTGTCGTCGTTGTTGTTTTGTTTTTGCTAGAGGGCCAGAGCCAGAGAGGGGGGAGAGAGAGGAAAGAGCATCCTCTTGGGGGATGGTCACACCGCAATCCCTTCTCCTCCATCTGCCCTACCTTTTGGGAGTTTTGTGTGCATGTGTGCACACACACCTGGCGTGTTTCTCAAGCCACTAGGTCTGAGACTTGAACCCTGCAGTTGGACATGTGGGATTTAGCTGCATTAATCACCAAGCCACAGAGCTGGCCCAGAGAATTCTCTTCTAAAATGCAAAATCATTTTATCTGAGCAGTCAACCTCTAATACTTCAACGCGCACTCCCCATCAGAGCACGTTCCTTCTGCACAGCTGCCTCAGAGCACTTGACAAGGGTGAGGGACCATTTTCCCTGTGGAGGGGGGAGTCCTCCTAGGCAGCTGTCTCCTCCGAGTTCTGTCAGGGACCCATCATCCTTCTTATGCCTATTTCTTTAAAGATGAAATTTACAAACAGTGAAACGCCTAAATCTTAAGCACACAATTTAACAAGTTTTGACACCCACGTACCCCACATGAAGATATAGGGCGCTTCCATCTCTGCAGAAAGTTCCCTCGTGACTCTCCAGGCAGTGCCCCGCCTCCTCAAAGGCCCCCAGTGCTCTGAACGGTTTTCACCATCATCTGGTTTTGCATGTTCTGAAACTCCACGTGCAAGTCTGCTTGTTTGTGCCTGGCTTCCTTCACTCAGTGTAGTCTATGGGTCCTTCTATGTTGCCTGGGCCATCCAGGGGCCTGGAGGCCAGCCCTGTGCCCTCCGGCCATGGCAGCAGCCAGCCTTCTGCAGGCATTCGGTGGAGCCTGCTGGGTATTCGGAAGGCAGGAGCCTCCGGCCAGAAGCACAGCTGCCCGAGGTGCATGACTCTACAGTCCTGCCCTGAGTCCTACACTGCGTCAAGGGATCTGCTGATTTCAGCTCCACAAATGGGCTAAGGGTTAGGGGTATTCACTAGGTTAGGATGGGAACCACGGGAGGTCTGAACTCAGGGCCATAGGACCCCGTGAGTTATGGACCCAGGAGCATCTTGAGAGTGTGGATCATGTGGCCTCCAGATCTGCAAATGCTCATTTTCCCAAGGCAGACAGTAGCTTTTCTCACGACAGCCATCACCTTGTCCCAGCTGTGACCATCTCGCCTGTGTTACTGCAATAACTTCCTGACTGTCCCGAGTCCACCTCTCCTTCCACCTTTTGTCACACAGCAGCTAAAGAAAGCACATCATTGCTCTGCTCCAAGCTCCTAGTTGCTCCCTAGCTCACTGGATAAAAGTTGGTCTTTAAAATAGCCTACAGGATCCTTTTAGGCTCTGCTGCCCTCCACCCTGCCCCTCCATCCTACCACTCTCCCTCACTCGAGGTTACATTCCAGCCAGGCCTTGCCTGGCCCCTTACCACTGTAGTCCTTGCTTTTTTTTATTGGGGTTCTTGCTTATGGCCTGCCCCCTTTCCTAGCTTGTAAGTCCCAGAAGGGCAGGGGTGGCCCAGCATTGGCCTGGGTCCTGGAAGACAGCTGTGCTCACTAGCCTTTTGGGACTGAATGGTTGAAAGAAAAACTTCTGCCCCTTCTGGGCCTGTGACCCAGAAGGGTAGAACTTACAGGCATGATCATAACAGTCAGGTCAGTGCCAGGTCAGGCAGAGGGCACCCGGGGGAGCTTCATCCCAGGCTCCCAGGCAGTCACTGAACCCTGGGGGAGTCTGGGCAGGCTCTGAGCCTTGGACAGAGGCTGAGCTGTTGGAAGCAAAGGCAGACTGGAGGAAGCTCAGCAGAGAAGGCAGTAGGGAGCTGAATTGGGGAGCGAGGCCAGGCATTTCTTGAAAACATTAGGGTCCCTAAACTTACTTGTTTCAAGGATTTTCTTTCTGTATTTTTTTTTTTTTTTTTTGGAGGGTTTTTTGCTATGGGGTGCATGCGCGGAAGGTGATTTCTTTGTTTCTTTTTTTTTTTTTTTCCTTTGGAGAGGTTTTCGCTATAGGGTGCATGCGCTCGCCAGACAGAGAGAGACATAGGAGACAGAAAGCCAGAAATCACCCCCCCCGGGGGGATGGTCACGCCGCAATCCCTTCTCCTCCATTCTCCTCTCGAGATCTTGGGCACGCACGCACACGCGCCTGGCGTGAGTTTTAAGCCACAGCGTCCAGGACGCAAACTGCGGTCGACTACGTGGGAGTCCAGTGACATAGCCATTATGCTAACTGCTGGTTCCCCAAGGATTTTCTTTCTGTCTTTTGAAAAGAGTTATTTATTGGGTCGTTGGAAAAGTCATGATGCATTTTTGCATAGAAAAACATAGAATATTTCTTTTTTCTGAGAGAGAGAGAGCCCCCAGCAGGGTCTCGATGTCATGGTCCCAGCTGTAGCCAGCTCCAGAACGTGGACATGTGCACGTCCATCATACTCAGGGAGGTCTCTGCACTTGAACCTGGCACCTTCCTGTTGTGGGTTAGCCTTGCAGGCATCACGTTTCACTGCTGCACCATAGTCTGGTCCCATGATTTTCTTGATTGATATGTTGTTTACTGTGCCCATTCCTTAGAAATAAGTGGTGCAAAAGGGAATGGCCAGGTGCCAGTCACCTCTGGGCTGGGATGCTCTGGAAACCAGGGACCAGACAGAAAGGAAGCCTTGGACCACTTGCAGACTTCTACTCAGAGAGCTGGGCTCCCAGGGACAAGAAGGGGGAGTGAGAGGGTGAGGGCAAGGGGTCCAGGCCAGAGACTCTGGGAGGAAAGGAGAGGAAGGGAAGCGTGTGCACAGAAACACGGGCTGACGATGGAAGACGGCGCCCGTGGACCCGGCCGTCTCCCGCAGCGCGAGCGCGGCTGCCTCACTCCTCCCTGTGTGTCACTTAATGTTTGCAGTTAAGTATTTACAGATATGTTCCCATGGCAACAGAGGCCTCAAAGTTACTCTCACAATTCTGTTTTCTCAAATGTGTTTCTCTGGTTGATTGCACAGTTTTCTGGAAGCTGGCCAGGCCGAGTGAATCACATTCCCAGCCTTGTGCTCCAGAGCCTTCTCCCCTTCCCCCTCCAGATTCCAGCCAGCCTGTCCGTCCCTACTCCCCCTCCCCTTCTCTGAAACAGCCTCCTGTGGCCCATCCTTCTCAGCTTCTAGGGCTTGGTCAAGCTTTCCCAGCACCCGGAGCTCAAAGTCCACACCCTCCACTACCTGGATCCTCCAGTTTTCTGGACCCACTGCAAGCTCCCTTCACCAGGGAGCCTTCCTCAGCTTCTCAGGTCCATGAGGGAGATCTGAGTCTGGGGCTCTCCCTGTCTTCCTGTGCTTCCTTGAACGTGTGGCCTTCCCCTTGCTCCTCTGCCCCAGTACCTGGCCCAGGGTCATTCACAGATCACCCTTGCCTTGGATCTCATGCCCCAGCACTTTCTCATGGCACTGCCTATGTAGGTCTCTGTGCTGTGCGTTCATTTTCTGAGCCCCTGCTCTGGGCCCAGCACTAAGCAGATGCTCAGATTCAGAGAGGAACAAAGAGAGCTCTTGGCTGCATGGAGCTTATCTCGAAGTGGGGACAGGCAGATGACAGCAAAACATCCGGACAGTGGTATGTGCCATGCATAAAATAAAGGAGGCGGCAGATGGAGGACTGGGCCTGCATTAGGTTGGGAGTCGGGACAGGCCTTGGAGAGACGAATGGAGTTGCCGAGACAGGGAGCAGAAGTGGCATCAAGACAATAACTTTGCCCAGCTAAGGTTATTGTCCCCGCCAGGACTGGAGCAGGGACCCTCAGGTTCTAGGACCAGCCATAAGGCCAGGGGTCAGGAACCTGAGGCAGCAGGACCAGGGGAGGTAAGGGCCTTGGATTTCACCCGGGGGAGGATGACGGGTGCCTCTGATCAGCGACCATGTGGAGAAGGGACTATGGGGACCAAGATGGAGGAAGGCAGATAGAGTAGGGAGGACAGAGGCTCAGAGCTGGAGGGGATGCAGGTGAGTGGGCAGGTGAGTGAGGCTGTGAGGCCAGAAAGGGCTCCAGGATGGCCATCTGTGATTGATGTGGGGCCTGTGGCCCCAGCCAGAGTGAGGGTCCACTTCTGGTGCCCCTGCCTGCCTTCTCCTCTCCATCATCCACCAAATGGGTCATCAGAAGGAGGCAGCAACATGGGCGTGGTTCCCAATGGTGGCCCAGTGCCCAGCACAGCAGTCCCAGGCGACCGTTGCCTCTCCACAGCTCCCAGAGGGGCACTGCCCATAGCGGGAAAGCTCGCAGGACGAACTCGAGGCACCTTACCTTTTTTTTACACAGCCCTGAGGACAGGGTCTCCCTCCCTCTGAGTGCACTGGGGGCTACCTTCTAGGAGGAAGGGTGTGGTCCAGATGGTTTCTCTTAGCCAGCCCTGCCCTAAGGAGGGGGCTGTCCTGCTCCAACTGCCCCTCCTCACTGGTGGGGGTGCTTGGGCCTGAGCCAGGCTCTCTGCTGACTCTGCTAATGGTTCACTGAGTGGCTGTATCACTATTATAAATGATTTGAATTATGGGCTTTTAATTGATGTTATAAATACGATATTTATGACACAGGATGGGAAACAATGCGTCCTCTTGTTCCTGTACACCCTGGAGCATGTAGGTCTCTCTGGTGTGGCATGCCTTTCACATCCCTTGTCCCTCGTCTCCCTGCCCTGCTGTCCTCACCACTCCTGTCCAGACCTCCTGCTTGCTCCAAGCATGGACAGGCAGAGGAGAAGGTGGGCTGTTGACCTAGGAAGGTGGGCCTGACCCTGTTCCTCCCCGTGAGCCTGACCCTGGGGAGGAACTACAGCAAAGTGTGTGAGGAGGTGGTCGCCCTTCTCTGACCCTCCTGTAGCTCTGACCTCACTGGGGAGCAGACCCACACATACACACACACACACACAAAGGACTGCACAGAGGCTGGGGAAGGTCAGGAAAGGCTGGGGCAGGCAAGGAAGGCTTTCTGGAGGAGAGAGGCTTTGAGCTGGGCTCTGTGGCTAGGTAGGCTTTAGAGGAAGAATAAAGACAGATGGGCTAAGAGCCAAGGCCTTAGAGTCACATACACTTGGGCTCCAATCCAGTCATTATCACTTAATTTTTGTGTGACCAGGGTTAAGTAATTTAGTTCTGATGAACTGTAAACGCCTCGTTTATAAAATGGGCATGCGATCCTACCTACGAGTAAAACCATCACCTCCTCTGTTTTCTATTCTACACTTTCTCAAGATGGCCATGTGATGAGGTGAACAGCATCAAGCTTCATTTTCCTGGTTACTCCTAAGTAACCCCGTGCCTACCCAGTACTCATGATGCAGGAGCTGGACAGCTAGGGCCAGATCGAGGGGGACTCTTGAAAGTCAGGTGGAGGGAATAGGAAATCGGGAAACATTCCAGATTCATGGGCTTGGGATTGGGGATCAAGCTGACTTAAGGAGTGTCACTGTGGAAGAAGCTGGTGGCAGAGGGCTGGCCAGGGTAGTTGTCGGCATCTCACTTTACACTGCTCTTTGATCCTCCGGCACCTCGCTCTGTGCAGGAACCCTGTCACTTCAGACTGGCCTCACAACTGCCAGACCCCATCCCCTTCTCAGGACCCTCTCAGGCTGCAGTGAGGGTGCTACGAACTGGACATGGGTTCCAAGCCAGCGTACGGATGCTGTCTCAGTATGATGTCCCCAGCAGCTCCTCTCTGGGCTCTGGGAGCCCTCTTCACCTCTCTCCCTTCTCTCGTGCCCTGAGCTCCTTTGCAGGGAGGCCAAACCTCAGTCAAGAAGAGGCAGCAGCCCAAATGCCTCTGAACACTGAGGGGTCCTGTTTTCCATGGCTGAAGGTCTGAGGGCAGGGCTGTTTAAAACTAGACAGCCCAGCCCAGCTGCCGTGGCACGAGTGTGAGAGTGCTGCTGTGCCAGGTTGGGGCCACATGGGAGGCCTGAGCTTGGATCTGGGGCCAACCCAAACAGGCCGGGCATAGTAGCATGCAGCTTCAATTCTAGCCAACTGGGAGGCTGGGCAGAGGGGTACAATGGTCACGCCCTGGCAAAAATACCACCCCCCTCTCTCTCAACAACAACAAAATGCACACACTCTGGGGAAGGTCCATAGGAAAGTGTGAGTGGGTGGTCCTCCCACTCTCTGACCCTCACGTAGCTATAACCTCACTGGGGAGCAAACACCCGTATACACTGATATGAAAGGGCTGCACAGAGGGCCAGCAGGTGGCGTGGTGGGGAAGGTGTTAGATTCACACACAGCAGACCACAGTTTAAGTCTCAGACCCTGCAGCTTGAAAATCATGCCAGGCATGTGTGCATGCATGCCCAGGACCCCAGGAGGAGGACAGGAGCAGAGGGTGTGGTGTGGCTATCTCCCCTGGCCGACAATTTCTCACTTTCCCTCTCACATTCCCTCTCATTGTCTCATTGTCATGTGCCACATGGTAAAAACTAAAAAAAGAATTAAAAAAGGGAAAGGACAGAACAGAGGCTGGGAGAGGTCCGGGAAGGCTGATGCCGGCGAGGAAGGCTTTCTGGAGGAAACAGGCTTTGAGCTGGACTTTCTTTCCCTCTTGTGTTTGTACTCTCTTTGGCCCTCTCAGGGAAAAAAAAAAAAAAAGACTGGATAATCTGAAAACTCAGGTGATCTGGAGCTGACGTGCTCACTGCATTGTGGTTTGGCTTCGGAATGGAAATTGACTTCCACAGAGAGCAAGCTGGATGCTTTTGGGAATTGGGGCCATGTTAGAAATCCCAAGAACACACTGTCCCATGTCCATGAGCCACGTCGGCAGTGGGGATGGACGGAGCTGCCCTCTAACGCCGCTGCCCTCTGAGCCCTTTCCATGCCTTCCTCTGCCCTCTCCTGCTGCTGGAACGACCAGGTCCCCGGGGCAAAGCAGGGTCCTGAGCAGTACGGACAAGAATCGAGCCCCTGCCACCTCCCAGATGTTCCCCTTATTGCTGTGGCGGGTACCCTGCCTCAATGGCCACCCCCACCATCAGCCAGTGACAAGCTCAGGGTCCCTGGAAATACCCTCCTAATGGAGACAGCCTGCACAGAGACATCGAGGTGAGAGCACAGGTCTCCTGGAGGAGATGAGGAGTAGAAAGGGACCTGGACTGGTGAGCAGAGAAGCCTGGGAGGTGCCTCTCCGGGTGGGAGACACCTGGCAGATCACACAATGGAGAAGGTGGGCCTGAAGCTGTGTGAGTGCCAAGCAGTGTGTCGGGGGGTCAGAGCCTCCCGCTAGGCCAGCTGTGAGCCTTCTAGAGGGCAGGGATTGGGGCCACTGCAGCTGGTTGCAAACGGCCCTCCTCTGCCAGTCTTGCCTCCTGGACCCTTCTCCTTCAGGGTGGTCAGGAGCACAGGGTGCTGAGGCTCAGGGTGCCCAGCCAGACCAGGGCAAACATGGAAGGGTGGGAGAGCAGAGTGGGACTTGGGGGCCCTGGGAGGTCCTGAGAGGGCAGGGAAAAAATGTTGTATGGAGAAAGGGGGAGCAAAGTTGGCCGTGGAGGCGGCACCCAGCAGCTCACTGTTCCCCACCCTTTGGCTCTCACAGGAGGCCCTAGGGGATAGGCTGAGCTCAGTCTGGGGGCTGGGGGCAGACCCTGTTAACTGGAAGTGTGTGTGTGGGGGGGGAGGGG
>NW_006199830.1:1186860-1217004 GCF_000334495.1 Tupaia belangeri chinensis | reverse complement strand
AGGCGGGTCGTTGCTCTGGTGCCTTGGATGTGAAAGGCTCTGAGGGGCAGGAGAGGCCCTGCTCTGACGTGGCTGTGTTCTCCCCTCTCTCACTGGCCCCCTGCAAGGCTTTCTCTGCAACAGGGAGGTATTAACATTTGAAATCCATGCGGAGGGCTCCATCCTCCACTCCCCACCCCTTGCTTCCCCCCAAAAGGGAAAACAGTCGTTGAAATTGAAAAATGGTGCTCAGTGAAGGGTTTAAAGACATTTTGAATTTAAAGTATATTTTAAAGGTCATTTTCAGCAGTAATTATGTTATAATGGTGGGGCTCTTAGCAAAAGGCAGAGTCCCACGGTAATGTTAGATCAGACGGGAAGCAGCAAGGCCCAGTCTCCTGTAGCCCTCAGGACAGGGGTGGGTAGAGGCAGGGGTAGGGGATGGGGGCGATAGAAGGCCGTGCGACACATTCTCCATTTTAGAGCCAGCATCATGGTCACTACCGGGACCCCAGATCCCCAGGAACAGAGAATGACACAGTTAAATTAGGTCCAGGATTTGACACTGGGCGCTCACAGGACCCTCTGGTGGGGTAGAGTGTGGCCTCTCTAGATGAGACATCGCCCACCCCACTATCATAGCCTTCCCTTCGGCTTCTGGATACCAGCATCCTGGGGCCCTCCTGGCATCAGGCTCCCTAGTCCATCCTGGGGCCAACTCCCTGAGGGCAAGCTTGTCAGGAGAAAGGCCACTCAGCCCAAAGCCACACTAGGTTCAAACCCACGGACGGCCGAGCTGGGCCCAGCTTGCAGGGAGCCGGCATCTCTGTGCCGCCTGCCCGGTGGCTACAGCCTACACCCCTTCCAACGCTCAGGACATGAATACCATGAATACGCTAGTTACTTACGTGACTCTCCGCGCTTTCTGTGCTCTCTCCCCAGCTCATAAACCCACCCACCCGGGGGCCCACTTCTCCCTGTGCCTGAGCGCACGACATCTTTTCTCTACAGGAAGCCTCGCCCACACAGCCGCCTCACACAAGCCTGCTGAGGCGTTGCACTGAAAGCACACGTGCGAGCGCCTGCTGGTTAGCAAACTTAGGGGATTCTCACAGGGCCAGCTGTGGCTTAGAGACTGGCCAGCCCCAGGGGTTCATGAGCAGGGCAGCTCCCAGGCTGCGGGAGAAAGATAGAGGGAGAAGGCAGTGCAGAAATGGTGTCACTGGCATTGTAGGAAAAAGCCAAAAGGGCCTAGCCGGGGGAGTTGTTGGTAATCCAGGAGGGCTTCATGCGGGAGGTGTGTAGGGCATGAGCACATGGAAAACCCCACAAAAGAATATAAAAGGGGTGATGAATAAAGACATGAGCATGTCTTTGGCCATTCTCGTCCTGCTGGCACTGCAAGTGGGACTGAGGAGAGGCGATTTCGCTTCCCAGGCTTCTGCCAGACGGATTGCCAAAGACAGCAGAGGTGAGAAGCGCAGAACCTGGGGTCAGTGTTCCCATGCAGCAGCCTGCCCTAGTCGCCCTGTGGCTATGCTTCCTTTAGGGGAGTATCGGAGAAGAGCACATTTGCCTGGGGGTGGGCCTCCTTCAGCCAGCTCTGCCAGTCCCCGGGGACAGCTCTCCGGGAGGGAGACTGATGGCACGGCCAGTGGGCGCACATGCACCGCCTGAATGGGAGAACCGGGTCGCTGGGCTGCGCTGCGCTTGGAAAGCGGCTGTTGGGCGCAGGTGGGGACTGGTGGTCTCCCGTGGTTCCCAGGTTGCAGATCGCAGTGGAGTGGTGGAGTGTGGCCTGGTCCGGAGCCCTGGAGGCAACTGTTAGGTAAAGGCGGCCAGGAGGAGGGGAAAGGGTGAAATATAAAAATATCCAGGAGAAGCGCAGCGCCAGGCTACAGTGTTATTAAACTAAAGCATCTTATAAAACTCGAGCCATTAATAACAGGCTGCCGCCACGTCGGGGTAATTTATTCAAATTGCGGGTCCGGGATGGAGGAGCAGATGTTTCAGAGCTGCTGGTGTCATGGAATGAGTTCCAGGGGAGGAGGGGCTGTGCTGCGTCTGTGGGACACCCCCCACACCGCTTGCCCTCTTAGGGAATGTCTCTGCATTCCACAGCAGTGTAAGTCTCAGCCAGGCTGCTGGAAGGAAGGAGGGGCTATCAGGCTTAGGACAGCTAATTTAGATCAACAGTCCCAGGGTGGGAAATGTGGGCGGCCTGGCAGGCAGGACCCCTACCTAGAAGGTTGGTTCTGTCCCTGGTCAGCTCACGCTGGTCTGTGCACACTGCCTACTCTGTCCAGTTGAAATGCCAGTTCCTGCACGTCATTCATGGTTTTCCAGATCCATGGAGTGGGGGTTAGTGCTAGACTCAGACAGCCCACAGATCAGAGGGCCCTGGGCTCCATTCCAGGTGTGCCCCCCACTGGCAACTTCAGCACATGAAGCGCTAGACCTCAGTCTCCTCATCTGTACAATGGGGCAGTAATACAAAGTAGGGGAGTGGGGTGAGGGAAACACAGTGACCCACAGACAATGCCCAGCCCATGCCAAGGGGCTGTGAAGAGCAACTGGTTTCCTATATGGCACCTTCCAGCCCTCATTTATGGTCAACTTAGTGCTTTGATTCAGTTTTTTTCCCTGTCTTCTAGGCTTTCCACTGGTTTTACTTCAGTGTCCAGCCAGACTGTAGACTCCCCACAGCCAAGAATCACTCCGGAACGTGCATCTGCATGGGGGCACGGTGAGCTGCAATGGGCCCTCACTCATGCTTACAGAGCAGGGTCGGTGTGTGGGGACGGCATGGGTGGGGCCCCCTGAGCTCCCTTCCCCAATGGGGAAGAGGCAGTAAAGCTTACACAGGCCTCCCCTTGGACTCAACACAGTCCCCTGGGTCTTGGCCAACCCTCGTCCTAGTGGAGGGGGTCAGTGGCTCGCGCTCAGCGTCTGGCTATAGTTCCTAGGGCAGAGACCAGGAGAATCGGCAGGCACCTTCAGCTCTCGGGCACCTGCCAAGACCTGGAGAAGTGAAACTTCTGTACCTGAAAGCCCCCATGCCTGGTTCCCCCTCTGACTAGGCAAACAGCACCATGTGAAGTCATTTATGACTGGAAATCACTCCCCTTCTCTGAGCCTCTAATGCTGGGGTCAGGGGTGAGGAACAGCGGGGTGGGAAGGTCCTCATGCCTGTGAGTCCGAATGTGCACCTGACTTGAGGTGACTTGAAGGTGGCTGTGTCCGTGTTTTACTACAGGCCCCCTCTCCCAACCAGGCGGGGAGTATGGGAGAGCAAGCTGACTCACTGCTCACCACGTATGAGGAGAGATTTTTCTCCTCCCTTCTCTGCTTTGCTCACTGAGGGGGCGTCAAGTGGGGCTCAGCTCAATCAAGGGATGCTCTGTGCTGTCCCTCCTTGGGGGGGGGTCCCAACTTGGGTTTGGGCTCTGTGCCCCTTGCTGACAAGAGGCCTTCGGTGGCCCTGATGGCATGCCATGGCGAGCAGTGGGTGGATGAAAGTGATGTCCCAGTTGGAGGCCGACTGGTCTCTCCATAGGCTGGCCCTGATAGTGCCACCATAATGTGACTAGAGGAGAAACAGGAGGGCCCTTCCGTCCCCCACACAGCCCTGACCTGAAATGACACTGCAAAAGCGATGTTCTGTGAGGGGAAGATCGCTCAAGCCATTTCTGCCCTTGGCAGGAGAGCACCCAAGCATTCGTCAGACGCAGGGGGTAGAGGAAAGGGCGGAAGGGCCACGTTCGCTCCCTTTGTGTCTGGTCACTCTGGACATGGGGCAGAAGCCTGGGGTAAAACTGAGGGGGCCACTGGGACCTCCTCCAGGAGAGGTGAGGGAGGCTTGCTGTTCTCCACCACCCTGACTGTCCCTGAAGTGTCCCCTGCTCACCTAGCTGGGAGGGTCAGTAGCAGCCACTCACTCTGCACCCCGCTCCTAGCAAATTGGACTTGCTCGTGGCTCAAGGTTCATTTGAAATGAAGGAGAAAGCACAGCCCCACACTCGCGGGGCAATCAGCGCACTCCGTGATGAATGGAGCCTGTGTCACTCAGCGAAAATGAATATTTCTTTGCGATAATGGCCAGATGGTAGCAACTCTCCGATCCAAATTAAAACATGCATGATAAATGCCAGGAAAACAGAGGAAGACAAAACCCCAACCTGGAGTGAATTCTCTCTATAAATCTTCCCCCTGTGCCCCCCTCCCCCCACCACAGCGGCCCTGCTAATAGCCATTAAATTATTAAGATGTGCTGCAAGGAGAATGCCAATGTCAGTGGTACCGGCCCCACTGCCCAGCCCGGCCCCTGCCTGTGGGGCTGGCAGGGGGTGTGGGAATGAAAGAGGGGGCTGTTTCAGACTGGCACAGGTGGGAGGCCTGCTTCAGGGTGTAAGCACAGAATGAGGCCTGCAGGGGCCTGGGGCCCAGCCAGGTTCTCTAGAGGGCCAGACATGCCTGCCCTCAAGGAGGATGCTCTCCACAGAGAGAAGAGGAACTAACACTGCTGTCCGACTTTCGGGCTCAGGCAGAGGCGAGGAAAGGGTTCAGAGCCAGGAAGTCCAGTGGAGAACAGCTAGAAGAAACATTTCAGTGGCATACAAGGCTCTGATCGATGCACGGAGTCAGGCAGGTGCGAAGGGTCAGAGAGTGCAGGACAAGGGCGGGTATGTACATCGAAGTGGGTGTGGACCTGGAGGTTAGAAGCTGGGCAGGGGAGGCCCTGGTGTTTCTATTTCATCATGACAAGAGGACTCTCGAATCTGTGGTAAATGCCCATGCTCCCTGCACATCCCCTCATGGCTAGAAGCTGTAATGGTCTCTCCTTGATACCCTGTCTAATACTCCTTGCACGTGGCCTGTCTTCCTGGGTCTAGTGCCCATCAATCACCAACTTCTTCCACAGTCTCCATTTTCCCTGTTATCTGGAACCCCCCACCCCAATATCTTTAGCCTGCCATTCTTTGAACTCTCTCCTTGGGCCACAGGTTTCTGCATTTTCATGGGACAGGCTCTAGGCCATGGAGTATATATATTCTTTGTCTCAGCATGGAATTTTCTCCAGTAGGGAGCCTCCTCCAGAAAGCCTTCCCTGACTGTTGCAGCTTGCACAGGTCTGCTGCTGTCCATGATAACACGCTGTCTCCACTGCTCATCTGGTGTTCATAATCTGCTGATCTTTGCTTTCCAGACTCTGACCTCCTCTGGGGCCTGGAGCTGGGCAGAGGCTTGAAGACATCTTCTTACTCTCCCATGCACCTGTCTCCATCAGCTCTCAAGGAGTAAGGGCCGTCCACAGTTTAAAGTCACTGGCCATTTAAGTGCAAGCCTCAAGCTTCTTCAGGTGCTTGGGCCAGTTACCCTGTGTCAAGATGTCCAAGATGCTGGGATCATAGCTTTGTCCCTGATATGGGTCTTTGCTGATCTCCAGGACTCTGCAAAATCTTTTCATTGCCAGAACTAGACAGACAAAGCCTTGGCTCTTCAGGTTAGTTCTCCTTAACCTGTGCCTCCTACATAAAATGTCTCTACCTGCTTCTCTCAGCTGACTCTGCATTCAGACGGCCATACAGGTTCATCCTGCTGCCGGCTGGGCTCGCACCTAGACAGGTCTAGCCTCAGACCCTCCCTCAGGCCACCTACTGCCCACCTCCCGTTTTCAAAGGGCATGGTGAGGGTGTGAGGAACTGGAGGGTTCATCCTGAAGGCTGTGGTTCACCTTCATCCTTTGCAGCACTGATAGCAGGAGAACCTCCTCTGGGTGTCAGCACCCCAGCACTAGAATCTCACAAACCTATGAGGGTCCAGAATGGCACAGAGGTCTGCCTAGGAAGACCAGGACATGAAAGCTGATCACCGCGGCAGTGTGGTCTTGGAGAAGTCTCCTCTCTTCCCTGAGTCCTTGAGTCCCCTCCGTAACACAGCGATGCTGCTCAGTCGACTGTGCAGGGCTGCTGCAAGGCTTGAGGCACCCCGAGTAGGGACTCTGGATGCCTTAATGAGGATCAGGGCCCTACTGGCTCTGTCAGCATCCTTCCCCTGGAAGCACCGATACAGACGTTGACTGGTTCCACATGCTTTGTCCTATGCGGAGGGGAGAGGAGCTGGCCCCTCTGACAGCAGACAGGCATGTCTGATCAGGAAGACTGGGCTGGAGAAAAGACTAGAGAAATAGGACTCTGGGAGGGGCCTGATAAGCTTGGATTGGCGATGAGAAAAGACGTGAACCCTCTGTTCACTGTGTGCGTGTGAACACCCTGGAACTCGAGGAGCAATGAGACTCGCCGTACACCAAACCAGGTCTTTTTAGTCCTAAAGCGGATTCTCCTGGCCACCCAACCAGTTCTCTACAGTACTAAAAAACTTCTAGGAGACCACCTATTTACCTTCTTTGTTTCTGCTTTTATGCCTTTGTCTGTGACACTAAGCCCAGCTGCTTCCTCTCAGTGACGATCACCCCCATAATCACCGCCTCCAGGAGGTCTTCCTTGTTCTACCCTACTCTGATCATTTACGTGCTCCACATAGTCCTGGCCCTGGACAGTATGATTTCTATCTGTGCTTTCTCGATCAAACCTTGTCAAGCCCTCACCCTTGTCACCTCCCCTCTTTTCCCATGGAAGGGACTCTAAAAATAAAATGACAACGTCAACCGCTACTGTCAGGGGAGTTTGCACACTTCACTGACCGTGTCCCACCTATGGCAGCCCTGATAGAGTGTCACCATCCAGTTTGCACTAGGGGATGCGGTTCTCAGGGACAAAGTAGCCTGGTGAGCAGGGCAAGGAATTTGCAGTCAGAAGACCAGGCTGTGAAGCCCAGCCCTGTCCCTACCAATCTCTGTGCTCTGGCTCCCTCCTTCCTTAAGGCTAGGCCTCCTGAGACGCCTATTTCCAAAACCCCACTTCTACCATGTCACTCCCCAGGCCCCAAAGCCTTTGATGGCTTCCCTCTGTCTAAATGCATCCGTTTGAAGCAGCTTCTGGAAGTCAGTGCTCTGTATCTTGCTCCTCTCACCATTCCATGTTGTTAGCTGGGCTGTTCCCAGTGAGGTGTACCAGGGCCAGGAGGGACTGGATGTATTTTGCCTTTGTCACGACTTATTCTGCAGCACTGAGGATCACCTGGGCCAGGAGAACTTTCTCTCTCTCTCATCCTGCCATCTCTCTAGAACTGGAGACCCTCCTCCTCCATGCTCACGCAGTGCCCGGGACAGTACGCCGGGGGAGTGGTGATGGGGAGAGACACCAGAGGGCTGTGGTCCCCTCTTTCTGCCATTCCTATTTCTGGGCACACAGGCATGAGGCAGCTTTTAAATATCATCCAGAAGCCCATTTGCTATGATTAATATCCCATTTCCCCTGAAACAATCCTTTGCTAAATTAGCCGGGGCCAGAGGGAATTTGTCGAGGCGCTGCGAGTCTCAACTTAACTTTCCAAATGGAGTACAAAAAAAATTCGAAAACAAAATGCAGATCAATCAACACCCCCTCCCCCAGCTGAAAAATCTAAAGTCCATTTAAATTCAGCAGGTTTGCAGTTAATTATATTTTCACACCTATGGTAGGAGGTACAGACGAATTTATAACGGGTGTCTGCCCCTCCCTAGGGACTCATCCTCACCTGCGCCACCTCCTTCCCCAACCACAAAGACCTTGTAACCTCACGCAGCTGCTGTTTGGGTTGACTTGGGTAAACCAGAAGAGGCTTCCTGGATTTTTAAAATTTCTTTTTACAGGGGACTTAGGAAAGAAAGGACACAATGATTCCCTTAAGTTTTAAGGCAAGAACAGAGAATAAAAGTCCAGGGCAGGGAAACATCACATCATTAGTCGAAGGAACCTAGCAGCTGAAAATGCTTAAACGAACATGGGAGGGAATGTGGGCGGATATGGGATAGAACTTCCTGATCATCAAGGAAGTCATACCCTGGGTGGGCCATCTGGCCTGGCCAAGTCTCTCGGGTCTTCCAAATCTTTCAGACCACCTACATGGGCTGGCAGAGCCCGCAGCGCCCCCCGCCCCAATTGTTCCTTGTCTAGGTGGTGCAGTCTGCTGTGGGTCACGAACTTCTTGAACCAAACACTGTAATGGGATTCAATATTCCAAGGGTGAGGACATGGGCGTTGGGGTTGACTGGTGTTCAAGGGAGACATTATAATGGATGACTTGAGAAATTCAGGTGGGGCTAGGACGGGACAGGCTGACAAAATAGGGCTTATGAGCCCTGGAAAAACAGGGCTGCGGTGTGTTTAGCCCTGCTCATGCTGGGGTCTTCTAGGCAGAGTACAAACTAAAAGCGCCAGGTCAGAGGTCAGGGTGGGCTGGACCAGAAGAGGACTGGCCATTTCTTATGGACTTGGTCTAAGTTCGGGGTAGTCTTCAGTGTGCTGGGCCTTGGCTCTGGCTTTGTGTTGTCTGAAACCCTGCTGCCTGGGCTGAGGGTTCGCTCGGCAGAGCCCAGAGGGGTTTCTGGTCACCCCGAGGCTTTGGTCATTTGTCGCCACCTGAAACTGGAAAATCGACTCGTCTGTGTATCAAATTTCCTGAAGTGGGACCAGCCCAAATATCCATTTCATTGAGACTCATTCAACAGCCTTTCTAGTGTGTGAGACTGAACAGCTAGAAGAGTCTGCAAGTGGGAATTCAGCATCAAGAGGTCAACAGTTGCAGCCCTGGGTCTCCCCTAGCCACGCCCTCAGGGTCCCCAGGCTCACTGCAGCAGCATACAGCTACCCCTGCCTGTGCCCACAGCTCCCAACAGGTCATCAACTGTCCCCTGAAACCCTCACGGACAGCACATTGTCTGTGTCTGTTTAGAAAGAAAATAATGCTTGGAGGACAAACGAGGAACTTAATAGGATTTCAAAAACTGCAGGAACCGATAGAGCTACAGATGGCAGAGGGGCCAGGAAGATGGGGCCTGCCATGGGTTTATGGTGGGGAACGTGGCCTCGGGGAGGACTGGGGAGCCCTGTCACACACATTGTGTCCAACCTCATTAGCTGGCCCAGCGGGACTCTACTGCCACACTAGTGTGGCTGTGTGAGGGGGGAAGGACGCCCCGAAGATACCTCCTAATGTACTGAGCGGGGCGGGCAGCAAACGGCTCAGCTGAATGGCTCGGACAGCACCTGGCTCGGGACCCAAGTGGAAATAGGATGACCTGCAGGCTGTCGCACCTGCCTTGCAAACCTCCATGCCTTCCTTGCCTGCCCAGGCCCGACGGGGGCAGGTCGAAAGACAGGGACAGAGACGAAGAGATAGGGAGGAGAGAGGCGAGTGGTGAAGAGAAGAAACAGGGAGGAAATGGAGCTCGTGGTGGGGTTGTTCAGGCAGGGCAACTCCACAGGACTGGGGGGCTGGGGAGTGCATAAAGTAGTTTCTTCACCCTCTGGAAGTTTCCCTGCGGCCTGTGGAGAGTAACCTGCTGTGATACCCACCAGGGTTCCCTGGTGGCCGGAGCTCAGGGCCACTGTCCTTTACCTGTCCCAGCCTCTCCAGGCCCTGCAGCCCAGAAAGTAACAGCACCCATTCCCTGGGCCTGCTCCAGGACGTCCCAGCTCCCTCCAGGTTCTCTGAGCTCCTGTTTTCAGCTGCCTGCCCTCTTTGACGCTCCTCCCTGGGCCCAACAAAGGGCCCCCAGAAAAGCATGTTCCCTCTGGCCAGGGAGGGACTTGGGAGATGTCGCCTCCTCTAGCTCCCGCCTCATCTATCACAGCCAGAGGTCTGGGCGCAGTTGGCTCCCTGGGGCAGCTTCTCTGTGCAGTGGGCCTGACTGCCTGTGTGCTCATGGCGCCCAGTCCCGGGTCCCATGGAGAGGGTGAGGGCCCTGGGCAGACCCTGGAGGACTGGTCCTGCTGGACAGGCTCCCAGTGCCACTGCCTCTCTCCAGCCTGGGCTTCGGGGATCCTGCACTGAACTGAGCCTCCACTTCTCACAGGCAGGGGCTGCTGAGCAGAAAGGGACAAAGGGAACCTGCAGGACAGTCAGAGCCAGAGACACACAGGGTGAAACAAAAGACAGACGGGCAGCCCTGGGAACTCCCGAGTCCCCTCTACCCCAGGACCCCCCTCCGTTATCTTTCTACCTTCTCCAACTCATCTCTGCCCCCTCCACCCCCACCCACTAGCCATCTTGCTGTTTCTTCCCTCATTCTGTGATGAGATACAACCCGGAGGCCTCAGCCCCAGCCACTGTGTCCTGGGGAAGACCTTTGTTTCAGCCCTCCCTAGGAGTGTGCGGGGATTGGGCACGTGTCTGGTGCTCTGGGGCATGTGTGAGTATGTGGCATGCGGTGGTGGGAGCTGTTCTGTATCGAAGGTGTGTGACAGCACTGGGCCCCTCGAGGTGGAGTGGGGACGGGGGAGCCAGTGAAGCTTGCTCACTGTGGGGATTCCTGGTGGGAGGTGGAGTGGTTTCTGACGAGGGGCTTTGGAGGGGCCGCGAGACAGCACACACCTGCCGCCTGCTGCACCTGACCCAGGTCTTGGCCACTCGGCCCCTCCTTCAGCATCCTTGTCTGGCTGCTGGGGGGGCTGAGCATAAGCCCCATTCAGTCCAGATGGTGCCCAAGCAACGCTGCTGCCCGACGCCGAGGCAGCCAGAGCCTCTTCTCTGCCATGTCTGACTCCCTGCAGGGCCCCTACCTGGCTGCAGGAGCTGGCTTACTGGGGGACTGGTCCTGCCTCTGGCTTTAGCTTGCCTGGTATGAGGCCTCAGAGGAAGAGGGAGGGACAGCACGCTGTGGATACCGCGGACACTCAGTTCAGATGCATCGTGAACCAGCCCTTGGCGGTGGTGGTGGTGGTGGGCTATTTGCCTGCCAGGAGGCAAGGAGTCCACAGTGCACACCCTAGGAAGATGGCCAGCTGCTGGCTGGTGGCGCAGAGGCCGTGCCCGCCACCTGGCTCCTCTCTGTCCCCAGCCCACCTCACTCCCCTGGCTAATGACCTGGTTTGTTTAGCTTGGAGGTGTATCTGAGTTGAAATACAGCTTGCTCCAGTGTTCTCTCAGCCTGTCCGGTTCCCTTGCCCAGGCATGGCTCCTGGGGAGGCCCTCTCTTGGTTTTCTTCCCCTGCCTGACTGGAGTCTCAGCTCTTGGTTAGGGAGCAGAGGCCTCTCCTTTCTTCCTGCCCAGGGACACACGGTTGTGATGCCCTCTTGACATTGTGTTCAAGACTCCAGCCCTCACTGTCTCCTGCGAAATCCATACCTCCTGGTTCGATTCCCACCTCCTTCAGGAAGACCTCCCTGTTTGCTCCAGGCCACAATAGCTCTTGCTTCTCTAATCTGCTCACTTCAGCCCTGGTCCGTCCTGTCTCCTGGATAGATCTCCTTGTACAGCCCGGTCCTGCCTCCCTTACCTGGGACCTGCTCCTGAGAAAGGGCCTAGAGGTGTGATAAATGCCTGCCATGCCTTCTCATCACCCCTGAGCCACCAGGGTCCAAGAAACATCCAGAGAGTTGGAGGAATGCAGAGAACCCCAGTTCTGGTGGTTGGATGGCAGGAGCTGGAATTCTGGCTGTGCTGCTTTCTGGCTGTGTGCTCTGGACCAGGTTTTCTAGCCTCTCTGTGCCTTGCTTTGTACCTTAGTTAGTGAGTAGGGCTAATAATACCTGCTCCTCAAGATTGTTGAACTAAACCTACCTGCAGAAGGTCCCAGCCCTTAGCCAGCGCTCTGTAATAGCAGCTTGAATGGAAAGTGAGCACTTCTACCTGCCCAGCGAGGAGGTGGGCGCCCTGAGGAGTATGCCTGGGCTGGAACTCACGCCAGGTAAGGGTGGGACTAGAACCATGGACCAGTACAAGAACTGCCACCCTGTACTCTTGCTGGGGAGCGCAGCTAAGCCCTCTACCTCTTTTTGGACATCTGACACCTGTATCCCACGCCAACTCCTCCAAAAGTGAGACTGGAGCTAACCTCACAGCACAGGGTAAAGCACTGAGCCCCCGGGGCCTGTCAGCTCGGCCAGCACTCCATCAGTATGAGAACAGACCCAGAAGGCTAAAGAGCCACCCCTGCACACACAGACCCACGCCCATCCATGCCCTCCCGGAGCCATCTCCATGTGTGGGCTGATGTGGACAGGGGGCGCTTCTAGAAGGATGAGATGGAACTAGTACCTGGAATCATGACATGACTGCAGCAGGGGAGGCAGGGAGAGCATTCCTCCCGCCCCTGGCCCGAGGCCTCTGCTGTGCCCTGCTCCTATGCGAAGTCAGACTCTGTGGTGTTCATAAACATACGGAAGCCAGGGCCAGAGGCGCAGGTGCCCCAAGTCCTCAGGGTCTTTGGGATGCTGTGTGAACTGGGAACAAAGTTACTGAGGCTGGGCTGCTGAGCTAGGGCTGAGCCCACCTCCCTTCCCTCTGAGCACACTTCCTGCTCCCGCCCCTCCTGCTCCCCCAGCAGTGCCCAGACTCTCCTCAACCCACTTTCTGCAAGGCCTCCCTCCCTCTCTCCTTCTCCTCCTTCACCTTCTGCCTGCTTCTCCCCACACCCCTCTGCCTCTCCCTTCTTTCCCTTTCTTCCTCCCTCCCATTCTCGCCCCACCCTTGCCCTTCTCCCACTCCCCATTCTTTAATCTTTTTGATGATCCCCCCTCACCCACTATCCCGCAGAAGGAGTATTTAACGGCTATTAAATTATTTTAAACGAACTTTCTTTTAAAAAAAATAATAAATAAAGCTTGGGGATCGTGCTGACTCAGGACCCTCTCCCTGTTTAATATTGAACATGCAATTAATAGGTAGATGTTTGGGTTTGACTCTCTTCCCCCTCCCTTTTCCCCTGCAAGAAGAGTAAAAGAGCTGATTAATCTGGTTTGGGGCAAGTGTCAGTGGCAGGAGAAATAGAGGAGAAAGGAGATGAGGTTAGCAACTTGGAGTCAGAGAGCTATCGCCTCCGAGGCAAGTGAAGGGAGGAGAGGTCTGCATTAGAGCTCAGCAAGGCCTGGCGGGCCGAAGGGGTTCTGCCCAAAGTGTCCTGGTTCTGGACACACTGGCTGGACTCTGATTGGCCTGCTCTGCAACTTTGAAGTACCCCTATGCCCTGAGAGGCCTCACTCAGGCCACCCCACTTCTCCAGGTATGGAGTCTCCTCTCCTTCAAGGCTGGGACTGGCACCTTCTCTTAGGCCCTTGACTGCCCCTGTCTCAGGGACTCCCCTCTCTGGGACCGATGGTGGCACCTGCTGTCCAAGCCACCTGTCTGTCCCTTAGAGTTCCCCCTGCTGCTGCTTCCAGGCTGTGCTGCACACTTCGGGGGCTGCAGGTCATCAGTGACGTGGGACCATGGTCTCCGGGCCTGCCTGCTGGCGGCCGTCATAGGACAGGCTGTTGTTCTGCCCTGGGCTTCATGAGCCCCAGGTGAGGGTGGGTGAGGACAGCTCCTCTCGCTGCCAGGCAAGAGGTGGGAGCAGGCAGCATAAGGCAGGTGTCCTGTGCTCACTCAGCTCTCCCATACCTGGGCCATCTTTACCCCTCAACCAAGCAGACCTCAGAACCAGAAACAGAGGGCCGTGGAGTGGAGTGTATACCCTAGGGTGGGGGCAGCCCCTTCAGAGGACACCCAAAGCCCTATGGGTGGGATCTGAATTCCTGCACGGAGGGGGTCCGAGCTATAGAGGCCTTGTGCCCAGTCAGGGTCATGCTGGGGGCACAAAGGAGGGACCCCAGGTCCCAAAGTGAGCAGGCCAGGATGATTGATTCTCCAAATTCGCAAATGGCTTTTGTCTATTTTATTTTTGCTCATAATTTCTTAGTCAATATTTTGGGGTAAGGAGGGTATGGGAGAGGGAACTTCCTCAGTGTCTAAGGGCAGCAAGAGCTGGGACCAGCAGAGGGCGTAATGGTCCCATTGCTGGACTCCCACATAGTTGAATGCAGTTTGAGTCCCAGACCTGGTGGCTTAAAACTGACAGTGGGTGTGTGTGTATGCATGCCTAAAATCCCAAGAGAAGAACAGAGGAGAAGGGATTGTGGTGTGGCCATCCCCCTGGAGAGTGATATCTTGCTTTCTGTCTCTCTGCCTCTGTCTCTTTGGTGAGTACATGCACTCTATAGCAAAAATCTAAAAACAAACAAACAAACAAACAAACAAACAAAAAAGCCAAGGGGTACAGGGCCTTGGCTCGGGAGGGGTGCTGGATGTGGGCACCCAGGACAAAGGAGAGCTGCAAGCAGCTGTCCTATCCTGCAGCCTGGGTCTGTGTGCCGGGCCCACCTGCCCTGTCTGGGTGGTACCTGGGAGGCTGTCCCAATGGCACCTCTCAGGGCAGGAAAGACTCTGATTCCCTGTATTCCTGTCAGTGGCCTCAGGGAGAATACACCTGGATTTTTCCAAACTCTTCCTGGGCAGCTCCTGTTTCTGGGGGAGGCTCCCACTGGGGAAGCAGTGGCCAAGGGCTCTCCTCTTTCTGTCCAGAAAGCAGCTGAGATCAGGGTTCAGGGCTGAAGAGGGCCTGGTAAGACTGAGACCCAGTGTGAGGTGGGCAGGGGCCCAAGGAGGCAGGGCTGTGCCTCGTTCCCACTGGTGTGGCTCACTCTTCCCACAGGTGAGGCGAGGGGCTCTGGGGGATGGCTTTGTGCAGGAGGAGCCAGACGCAGGTGCTGGAGGCCTCATCTGTATTGCTGAAGGAATCATCTTTGCCATCTCCTTTCCCTCTGCTTTCTTTTAAGAAAAGCATGTTTTCTTAGAGAAGCTGATGGGCTCTGAGGCTGTGAAGGTAAGTAGTTCAGCCCTGAAGATGCTATGCAGAGGGAGGCTGTCGCCTGGGGTCAGAGCTGTCCCTCCTTCCAGGGCCGAGCTTTGAGGTGGGGCTGTCCCTTAACCAGGCTCTGCCCAGCAGGACTCAGCCGCCCTGCCAGGTTCTGGGGCATGCATTTGCAGGGGGAGGCCATGTCTCCTCTGCACCTATATAGACGTCCCCCCACCTGTATCTGCCCCCAGTATCTCTCTGGTCTCCCGTGTCCTGCGTCCCCATGGGCAGCCCCTCTCAGGTCTGTCCCCTCTGACCTGAATCTTCCCAGGGCACTGCTGCAATCCTTTCCTACACCCGGCCAGGAACCCTTTCTACTGTTCAAGACTCAACATAGTGAGTGGGCTATTCTTGGTGACTGGAGCTGGGCACACCTTCTTGGGTGTCCCAAAGGAAGCAGGAGGATGCCGTAGGGCACACTGCTTGTTTACTTCGATAGGCATGTTCCCCACCATCTGGCAGACCCCTATCTCTCATCCTTCCCGTCACTCTCCCCACAACAATCACCTAGAGCCCCAATGCCCTGTTCCTAATACCCAGCTGCGGGGTCCCCACGGAGGCTGGAGAGGGAGGCAGGGAGTCGCTGCACCAGGAAAAGAGGGGAAGGGTGAGAGAGGGGTGTGGGGGGCAGAGACAAGTGGGCCCTCACGTGAAGGGGGCTGGCGCAGGCAGCTACTACCTCCTCGGCTCTCGCTGTCCGCGGGCTTCACCTGGATCGGCCGGTTCATCTGCAACAGAGCACAGGGGACAGTGTTACCGCAGGCCTGGGCAGGGGCTGGCGCAGCCAGCTACTACCTCCTCGGCTCTCGCTGTCCGCGGGCTTCACCTGGATCGGCCGGTTCATCTGCAACAGAGCACAGGGGACAGTGTTACCACAGGCCTGGGCAGGGGACAGGCAGCCCACACTCACAGTGTATGCAGGAACGCAGGCACACCCATAGATGCAGAGATGCGCAGCCTCACTGAGGCTCTACCCATGTCACTTGCCCTTTCCAAGGCCTTGTTATTTGAGGAGGGTGTCTCTGGAAATAGGGACCCTGTGGTGCCTCCTCCTTCCACTTTAGGGGGCTTTTGCTAGCCTTTGATATCAGAATCCAAAGTTGACAGAAATGTGTGTCCCTGTCCCTCTACAGCCCACAAAGCCCTCACATCCCCAAAGCATACCTTTGGCCCAGCCCTGCCCTTTCTTTCATGGCTGAGCTTCAAGGAGAGGCTGTGCCTTTTTCAGGCTTTCCAAGGTGAGGCTCAGCCACCTCAAATCACCACAGCTGGCTTTGCTGAAACGATCTGGTCTCTGCTGCAGATGGCTCCTGCCCAGGCCGGTGCATGGCACCGAGCTCCACCCAACCCAGGCCATCTTGCAGAGGTGGTGTGTGTGGGTCAAGGGTGCTGAGGTCTGGGCCACTCAGCTCTGAGTCTGGAGGAGAGCTCAGGACTGGGGGGTGGGCCACCCTCAGGCTGTCCCCTCAGAGTGGGCGTAGAATGGACACAGTTACTCATTTCCTGGGGGTCCTGGGTGCCAGGAGGCCAGAGGGATGCGGTCTGACTCCCCTAGCCTGCCAGCTGCCATCCTTTCTCTGGGATCCATGTCAATAGCCCATTCAGGCCACTAGGGGTCTCTGAACTCCGAGTTTCCGGGCTCCTGAGCCTGCCGTCAACCTTTGCTGGAGGCTCCAGGGTGAGCTTTCAACCCCGCCGTCACAGCATATTTAAACAATAAAAATGGTAGGAATCGCGCCGATCGGCCCGTACTTCGGATCTGTTGCCAGTGCTTTTGCCTGTCACGCACCTCCCACTACCTCACTGCACTTGCATTTCTCTCACAAACAGACCCTGAGACAAATGCAGGACAGGCATGAACGCCCCCATTTTAGAGATGGAGACGCTGAGGCAAAGAGAAGTCCTTGTACTTGCCCAGGCCACCCTGTGGCAGGACCAGGCTGGGTCTGCCAGAGCTATTTTTGTGCTTCTGCCCTGCACCTTGAGACTTTCTGTTGCCAATTCTCCTCCCCTACAGGGGCTGGACCAGCCAGTCACAAGCTTCCTCCTGTCTTCCGGTCTAGGATTCGAAGTCAGTTTTGGCTGCGTCAAGATGACGAGGTGGGTGTGTGTGTCTGGGTCTGTGACTCAGCAAGGTGAGGACGAGGCCAGGGGAAGGGCAGAGCCACAGCAGGGAAGGACAGAGACAGGAGGCGGATGCAGAGCAGTCAGGAAAGGAGGCACAGGTAGCCACCCAGGCCAGTCTACAGAGAGGGACCAGGATGTCACTGCTTGCCACCAGGTCTCCAGTTGGTACCCCCTGAGGGACACTCCCCCTGGACTTGAGGGATAGAAAGGTGCTCTGTATGCTTTGCAAGTAAGCTCTGGCAGCAGAGGAAATTGTCCTGTCCCAGCAGACTCCACTTATAGGGAGAAGGAAGAGGGACACACCAGTTCCTTTCCAGGCCTTGAGGGAATGGTCCAGAAGGCCAACCAGGCATCTGGCTATGATCCAGGAGAGAGCCAGGTTACTGCTGACTTCCCAGCTGATGCTTTCTGGGACTAGGCTGCCCTTTCCTCCTTGATACCCCAGCTTCCTAGTCTTGCCCAGAAACTAGAATATTCTTTTACCCTGGAAACATCCAGAAGACTGACCTGGACCCACGATGGCTGCTGGAGCCTGCTGGACATATGTCTATAGCTTGCTTGCTTATGTAATTTCATAATTCTCAGAGGAAGGGGTGATTATCTCCATCTAACAAGGAAACCAAAGCTCCAAGGAGTGGCAGGTCTAGGATTCTGTCAGGATAGGTTCTATGCTAACTACACAAGGCAATTGGCCTTTCTGTATTGTGTCATCTGATGCCAGCTGCCCTGGAGGAGGGGCCCAAGGAGGAGGTAGGTAGGGAAAATGTCCATCTGGTAAGGGGGATTTGGGACCACATTCTTGGGGCCATCAAATTGGGTATACCCCCTTAAGACCACACCCCCCATATCTGGCCCCACTTCCTCTTGTACCCCTACTGCCCAGCATCTTTCTCCCCCAAGTCTGCTCTCTGGGCCTGCAAGCTCCTCTCCCTAGCTTCTTGCTCGTGATCTTCCATTCTTTGAGGCTAGTCCAAGGGCCCCCTGTTATAAACCAGAGTGTCCCTTCTAATTTGCAATGACCTATATTCGAAGATAGAGCCCTTAAAGAGGTAATGAAGTTATAAGGGAGGGGTCTTGATCCAACAGGACTAGAGTCCTTATAAGAAGAGGAAGAGACACCACTGACGTGTGCATAGAGAAAATGCCAGACGAGGGTTCAGCAAAAACGGTGTTGTCTGCAAACCAGAAACATCTCACCAGACACCAACCCTGCCCACACCTTGAGCCAGTCTACAGAGAGGGACCAGGATGTCACTGCTTGCCACCAGGTCTCCAGTTGGTACCCCCTGAGGGACACTCCCCCTGGACTTGAGGGATAGAAAGGTGCTCTGTATGCTTTGCAAGTAAGCTCTGGCAGCAGAGGAAATTGTCCTGTCCCAGCAGACTCCACTTATAGGGAGAAGGAAGAGGGACACACCAGTTCCTTTCCAGGCCTTGAGGGAATGGTCCAGAAGGCCAACCAGGCATCTGGCTATGATCCAGGAGAGAGCCAGGTTACTGCTGACTTCCCAGCTGATGCTTTCTGGGACTAGGCTGCCCTTTCCTCCTTGATACCCCAGCTTCCTAGTCTTGCCCAGAAACTAGAATATTCTTTTACCCTGGAAACATCCAGAAGACTGACCTGGACCCACGATGGCTGCTGGAGCCTGCTGGACATATGTCTATAGCTTGCTTGCTTATGTAATTTCATAATTCTCAGAGGAAGGGGTGATTATCTCCATCTAACAAGGAAACCAAAGCTCCAAGGAGTGGCAGGTCTAGGATTCTGTCAGGATAGGTTCTATGCTAACTACACAAGGCAATTGGCCTTTCTGTATTGTGTCATCTGATGCCAGCTGCCCTGGAGGAGGGGCCCAAGGAGGAGGTAGGTAGGGAAAATGTCCATCTGGTAAGGGGGATTTGGGACCACATTCTTGGGGCCATCAAATTGGGTATACCCCCTTAAGACCACACCCCCCATATCTGGCCCCACTTCCTCTTGTACCCCTACTGCCCAGCATCTTTCTCCCCCAAGTCTGCTCTCTGGGCCTGCAAGCTCCTCTCCCTAGCTTCTTGCTCGTGATCTTCCATTCTTTGAGGCTAGTCCAAGGGCCCCCTGTTATAAACCAGAGTGTCCCTTCTAATTTGCAATGACCTATATTCGAAGATAGAGCCCTTAAAGAGGTAATGAAGTTATAAGGGAGGGGTCTTGATCCAACAGGACTAGAGTCCTTATAAGAAGAGGAAGAGACACCACTGACGTGTGCATAGAGAAAATGCCAGACGAGGGTTCAGCAAAAACGGTGTTGTCTGCAAACCAGAAACATCTCACCAGACACCAACCCTGCCCACACCTTGATCTTGGACTTCTAGCCTCCAGAACTGTAAGATATACATTTCAGTTGTGTAAGCCACACCGTCAGCCATGTTTGGCTATGGTACTCCTAATTGATGAATAAAACACCCCATCCATGAAGCTTTGTTGGTACCCAATGGGGAAGGCTATTCCAGGGAATTCTCCCTTTTCCATAGTGAAGGTACACTCAAGGTTGGAAATTGACTCGAGGCAGGTGGGTGACTCAGTAGCCCAGGCCCCCAAAGGGTGCACAACATTCTTGAGAACATGACAGCTGTACATACCTTATATTGTTAGATTGTCATAACTTCTATGCTGTATATAAATAGATTATCTAACTTCAATCAAGGAAATAAAGTTGCAGAGAGGTTAAGAAACCAGCCTGAGATACCTAAGTGGTAAGTACTAATACCAGGATGAAGTCAGGACTCCTCAAATCTGCCTATGTGCTCAGAAGGTGCTGGCAACCAGGCAGGATGGCTTGGGACGACCCAGGAAAGTTCAAAGCAACATAGTAGGGGGTGAGGAGGGGAGTCGGGGGCCGGGTGGCACATTCAGACCACCCCGGCAAGGATGGGGTGGAGGGTCTGGCTGGGAAGGCAGACAGGTGTGTGTGTGACCCAGACTCAGCTGGGCACCACCCTTGTGTCACAGCTGGGGTATGCTTGAGGAGAGGAGGAGGGGCTAGCCCCTGCACCTCTGCTCCTGGGCAGAGCATGGCCAGTGGGCCCCTTGTCCTTAGGACCCATGCAGGAAGGAAGGCAGGGCCTGATGGAGAAGACAGACACCTTCCCTGGCACTGTGTTCTGTATGCCAGTCTTCTCTAGATGGGCCTGAGAGCAGTTGGGGTGAGCCCGTGAACCGGCAGGGCCTGGAGTAGAGCTATTCCTGATACAATGGGCCTCATTTTCCATGGTAAATTAAACAAGAGAAACAAAACCTTCCGGGGCATAGAGGCTCCACTCCACCCCACCCCACTTGCACAAGCAGGCAGGCCACTCTCCGTCCGCTGTCCTTGGTACTTGGGGGCTGGGGATGCTCTGCCCCCTGCTCTCTGACTTGGGTCTGTGCCCCTCTCTGGGAGCCCTCCCTGATCACACCAGCCCTGACAGCACCTGCAGAGCGCCTTTAAGCCTCAGCGCTGTGCTCTCCCACGCCCCACAGGGCCCTCCTCTTCTCTCCACTTTCACTGTGGGCTCCTTAGTGTGAGAATCTGGGGTCACATCCACCTTCCCCCTGCCCTGGGCCCTGAGTTGGGCTGTCACGGGGTGCTCCAGATAGACTAGTGGAGCAGAATCAAATTGGTTCCTATGGAGTTGTGGCTCCTGCGGTCATTTTTCATGTCCCATTATGATCTGAGGGTGGGCAGTGTCCAGACAGCCTTTGCGGGGCTTGTCAGAGGTGTGGGTTAGGTGGCGAGATAAAATACCGCCCTGTGCTTTCTTAATTCTCAGCAGAAATAAAGTGTCAGGCTCAGTCGGGAAGATTTCTCAGCTGGAGCAGGCTCTGGATAGGCGGCGTGGGCCTGAAGGGAGACCTCCCTCCCACGGCAGAACGCCTCCCTCCCTTGTTCCCTGCCCAGCCTGGTCCAGCCGTGCCAAGTCTGGTTCTGCCGTGAGGAAAGACCGGGCAGAGCGAGCACGTCCTGGGGAAGGGAGGCTGACTGGAGTGCAGAGATGGGCAGGGAGGCTGAGGCAGGGCCTGGTGGAGAGGTGAGAGGCACGGAGAATGTCCCAGAGCAAGAGCAGAGGGGCCTGGTGGGGAGTGAGGAGAGCAGGGAAGAGCCACAAGGGGGAATGGGGAGCAGACCAGAGGGATATTTGCCGTCTCCTGACCCTTCCCCTCATGACTTTGCCCCCTCAGACCCTAGCCCTGGCCTCAGGACCTTGTGGGTGGCCTTCCTTTGCCCTGGCTCAGCTCTGTCCAGCCACTCTTCTTCATCAGTGTGTTATCAGCTAGGAGGGACTGGGGCAGGGCTGGGGTGAGGTGTGGGAGCCCTCCTTGTTGATTTTCTTCCTGAGGTGTCATCAGCGACCCCATGGAGGCCCTGTGGCCTTCCGTCTGAGTCCTTCCTCCAAGTGTCTGAGGGGGCTGCAGGAAGCCAGGGCTGCTCCTCTGGGAGCTTTAGGGTGAGTCATCCAGGGACATCAGTAACCCTGGTGTTTCAGTGTTTGCAGCCGGGGCCCCCTCAGAAGGAGCAGGTGATCTTGGCCAGAGATTTGGGGCCACCCTGCTCCTGCTGCAGTAGAGTGGGCAGTGGGTGGCTCCTTTCCAGCCCCTTCCACTCTGCTCTGCCTCCCTCCCCACACCCCTCCCCTGCCACTTTTTGCATCAACACATATCCATGCATTAAACAAGACATTCCATTAATTTCTTCATCATCATAACTTAAGCTGGGACATACCCTTTAAATATTCATTCAGCTATGAAAACTGGGCATTAAAATTTTAATAATGTCAAGCTCATTTGAACCAGGCTCCTTGGGGACGATTACGATACAATTAGAATAAATACGATGATTGAGCTGGTCGAAAGGCTTCACCTGTCCAGCGTGGCTCCCTGCGAAAGGAGGGGCGTGTAGTCAGTGGGCAGACAAACTGACAGGCCATACTCCCTCTCCGCTCCTACGTTCTCTCCTTCTCCAGCCTCCTCTCTGCTTTGTGCTGCCAGTCTGCCCCTCACAAGTCTTTGCAGGTCCCTGTCATCTCAAAGGCCAGGACGAAGGGGCCCCCACCTCCAGTTAGTCGTGCGGGTCCAGTTACTCCCTCACACCCCCTGGCTGTGCTCACCAGGCTGGTGTCAGTCATCTTCCTGTCTGTGTGTGCCCTTCCCCTATCTCACGACAGGCTTTCCAGGCTGGCAGGAGTACCCACCACAGCAGGGTCAGCCTGTGCAGGGTGCCCTAGTGGTCCCGAGTGCCTAACTGCATTCTGCCACCACAGGAAGGAACCGTCCTCCCTTGGCTTCCCTTTCTGCTTCATTGCCTTCCCTGGGGGCTGGCATGGAGGTTTGGTGGGTTGAGTCCTCCCAGTCCCTCACTGGCTGACACTGCCCAAGCCAGCCCTAGAGAGCCCTGAGGGCATCCACCAGTGGACTCTACTCTCCCTTGGGACAGCCCTCCCTGGGAGCTGGCCCCACGTCCACCTGCCCTCTCAGGCACCGGAACCCCCTGCTTTACACCAGGCCCCAAGCGTAGCCTACCCAGAGCTGGCTCAGAAATAAGAGGGCTGACTTTGTTCCCCCCTGAAAAGCTTCCCTGTCACTCCTGCTGGCCTCCAAACCCTACACTCATTCTTGAAGGTATAAGTTTGGGTCCCACCTCCTTCAGCACGTCTTTCCCGGTTATCACTCATGACACTGAAGTATTGTTCTCTCTCTCTATCTCTTACACCCACCCACACACACACACACACACACACATCTATGTGTGAGAAAGAGATAGACAGATGAAGGCAGAAAGAAAGACGAGTCAGAGGAGGTGTGGGAGCCCTCCTTGTTGATTTTCTTCCTGAGGTGTCATCAGCGACCCCATGGAGGCCCTGTGGCCTTCCGTCTGAGTCCTTCCTCCAAGTGTCTGAGGGGGCTGCAGGAAGCCAGGGCTGCTCCTCTGGGAGCTTTAGGGTGAGTCATCCAGGGACATCAGTAACCCTGGTGTTTCAGTGTTTGCAGCCGGGGCCCCCTCAGAAGGAGCAGGTGATCTTGGCCAGAGATTTGGGGCCACCCTGCTCCTGCTGCAGTAGAGTGGGCAGTGGGTGGCTCCTTTCCAGCCCCTTCCACTCTGCTCTGCCTCCCTCCCCACACCCCTCCCCTGCCACTTTTTGCATCAACACATATCCATGCATTAAACAAGACATTCCATTAATTTCTTCATCATCATAACTTAAGCTGGGACATACCCTTTAAATATTCATTCAGCTATGAAAACTGGGCATTAAAATTTTAATAATGTCAAGCTCATTTGAACCAGGCTCCTTGGGGACGATTACGATACAATTAGAATAAATACGATGATTGAGCTGGTCGAAAGGCTTCACCTGTCCAGCGTGGCTCCCTGCGAAAGGAGGGGCGTGTAGTCAGTGGGCAGACAAACTGACAGGCCATACTCCCTCTCCGCTCCTACGTTCTCTCCTTCTCCAGCCTCCTCTCTGCTTTGTGCTGCCAGTCTGCCCCTCACAAGTCTTTGCAGGTCCCTGTCATCTCAAAGGCCAGGACGAAGGGGCCCCCACCTCCAGTTAGTCGTGCGGGTCCAGTTACTCCCTCACACCCCCTGGCTGTGCTCACCAGGCTGGTGTCAGTCATCTTCCTGTCTGTGTGTGCCCTTCCCCTATCTCACGACAGGCTTTCCAGGCTGGCAGGAGTACCCACCACAGCAGGGTCAGCCTGTGCAGGGTGCCCTAGTGGTCCCGAGTGCCTAACTGCATTCTGCCACCACAGGAAGGAACCGTCCTCCCTTGGCTTCCCTTTCTGCTTCATTGCCTTCCCTGGGGGCTGGCATGGAGGTTTGGTGGGTTGAGTCCTCCCAGTCCCTCACTGGCTGACACTGCCCAAGCCAGCCCTAGAGAGCCCTGAGGGCATCCACCAGTGGACTCTACTCTCCCTTGGGACAGCCCTCCCTGGGAGCTGGCCCCACGTCCACCTGCCCTCTCAGGCACCGGAACCCCCTGCTTTACACCAGGCCCCAAGCGTAGCCTACCCAGAGCTGGCTCAGAAATAAGAGGGCTGACTTTGTTCCCCCCTGAAAAGCTTCCCTGTCACTCCTGCTGGCCTCCAAACCCTACACTCATTCTTGAAGGTATAAGTTTGGGTCCCACCTCCTTCAGCACGTCTTTCCCGGTTATCACTCATGACACTGAAGTATTGTTCTCTCTCTCTATCTCTTACACCCACCCACACACACACACACACACACACATCTATGTGTGAGAAAGAGATAGACAGATGAAGGCAGAAAGAAAGACGAGTCAGAGAGACTTGTTTCTCAAATGAGGTTAGGGCTAGGTTATCCTACTCATGGAGCGTGGTGTATGTGTGTGTGTGAATGTGTGCACGTGTGTGTATGATTCGTGCTGTGTGATGTCAGACATCTTAAAGGGGTTCACTTTGGCTAGGGGAAGGGGGTTTAGGATTAAACTAGATGAGAAGGGCGGTGCCTGTGCCTAGTAGGTTCTTGGCAAACATCAGCCTCTGCTGGTTTTCCAATCTGTGACCAGAAATGGCTTGGGAAGGTATGAGTTAACATCCTGCACCGTGCTGGGAGAGCAGGAGGGAGGGGAGTGGGGCGAGCAGCCCAGGATTTCCAGGTTCCTGGGTACCTCAGTGGCCCCATGGGGCTAGCCAGTGTGCTCTGCAGAGGGGCTACTGAGCCCCAGATGTTATTCCAGTGTGCATCCAACTTCAGATCTGAGGATGCTTCTGGCTCTTTTGGGGATGTATTGTGCACCCGGCAATAGCCCTGCTTCCCGGAAGGGCTCACCTCCCCCAAGCCATGAAGTGTGCTTGGAGACAGGGATGGTCATCTTGCCCAGACCTGCAGCCTTCACGGAGAGCACACTGGATCTGCCTGTTTCCGTGCAGTCCCTGGGGAGGGGCGGTCCTTGCACACTCACACGTGATGCGCTTATGCGGACCTGGTCCTATTCCTCATCTGCCCACCCCTCTGTTGTTTTCAGGCAACGCCAGTTCCCATGATGCCAGAGACCTCAGGTTGTGTGCTCCCCTTCCACTTCCCTGCCAGTACCCACAATGGTCATGGGGATGGTGAGACCACACACCCTACTGCTGGTGCCCAGCCCTGGCAGCCTCACTGGGCAGAGAGATGGGACTCCTTGTTCCAGGAGCAGGAGAAAAATGTCGTTGAAGTACTCAGATCTAAAGCTTTTCCTGTCTTCCACGCTCTGTCTCTTGACTTCTGGTATTTTTTATTTGCTATTTGATGTCATTTTAAATAAAGAAAAATATGAATTGTAAATCATTAGTATGGATTTTTTTCGTTCATCGTTATTCTGTGCAATGCCAGCTTTAAATGCAAATATCGGCACATTTACCTCCTATGTAGAATCTCCGAAATTATCCAATTCATACTTCGTGGTTTGTGCCTGGAGGATGCCTTGAGCTGGCCAAAAGATACAAATGCAAGCCAGACTCAGTAAAATTGGAAGAGACGCTCCCTGAAGCAGAGAGCAGGTCCAAAGGGATTGCTTCCATGGTAAGGGGACCATCCCAGGTCCCCAGAGGTGCACCAGGCCTGCAGATGGCTGGGATCCCTCTCCCACAGGCCACAGACTGACTGGTCAGGGCGGAGCCCTGGGAAATCAAGTCAGACATCACTTCTTCCCATGGGCTCTCACCCTAACCTACAGAGGACAGGAAGCCCTCACGGGTACCGGAAGCTCTGTGCCAGGGACGTATTAGGGACCTGGGTGAGAGACTCATCCTGCTGAGACCTGGCCTCTGTCAGCTGACGGGGGTACCATGGTATATATGTATATGTACAAGGGTATACATATACCGCAGCGGATGGGTGCCCAACCCTAACCTGTGCCCAGGCCACTGCTGGCTGGAACAGAAGACAGCAGTGGTTGTAAGTGGGGCCCAGGATCGGGCAGGCAGAGGGCACAGAAGCCACGTAAACAGCACTCCAGCTCCTGACACACTCCCGTCCCAAGGACTCCCCTAACAAAATGTGCATTCCAGGATAAAGTGTTAAGAATGTCAAGATGGCAACTAAGCAGAGCACTAAGGCTCACGTGAGAGTGAGGCACATGGCAGCACAGGTTGGGAGCCCATGAGGTGCCATGCAGACGACATCTGGGTCCCAGTCTCCACGTCACATTGGCCATCAGGCATCGTGTGGCCCATCCGACATTGGCCCGGCCTCTGCACTTGTCCCAGCTACAGAAAGATCATTACCCCAAGATGTATCTTTTAAAGATGAACTTGGGGCAATTTTGTAAGGACTGATGAAGAATGTTCAGCCTTTGGTATAAAAGGCTGGTGGTAAGGAAACAACCACCTCCATACGGACAGAGACGAGAACTCACGAATTATCGAGGGGAACTGGGGTGGGTGGCTCTCCAGAGACTGCTCTCCACCAGAGCTGTGCCTTCTCGGCACTTAGCAAATCGTAATTAACAAATTAATTCATGATGCAATTATTTGTCTGAAGCCCCAGGAGGGCAGAGTCTGGATCCCATGGCCTGTTGAATTCCTGGGGTTGCACATAGTAGGTTCTCAGCAACTGCTAAAGGGAAGAGTGAATGCTTGCCTGAGAGCGTCCACGATCCCCACTGAGACGGGATCGCACGGGGAATGGCAACTGCAGTGCCCATTATTTGTAGCTGGTTGTAAATATATTAATGCTTTAATTGCCTCCTTAAAAAATCGCATATGGTTCATCCCATAGAGAGGGGTTAGAGACTCAAGGAATCCCGTATGCTGTCATTATAGAGTTCTGCTCAAAGACACCCCCAATGGCTATTGCAGAGTGACAGCTGGCTGCATCACCCCCCACACCATGGTCCAGATCCTGAGACCCACTCGCACCAGGCCGGTATGTGGTGCCCTTATTATGGTGCAAGGGGCAGACGCCCAAGTGTGCCTGTGGATGCAGTGGCTCTTCTGCCTTTTTTGCCTGGCTACCTCATCTCTGTCCCTCCATCTCAGCCTCTCCTCTTGTCCTTGCCATCTAAATTGGATGTCCTTGCAAGCTTCCCATTCTTTCCTTCATTACCCTGGTGCAATTTGGGACTATTATGGACCATTTGGTTCTGGATTTGTGGAATTATTTATCTAAAGTGTGGCTCCAGTCTACGAGGAGCCGTCTACATCTCTTTTGCTCCCAGTGCACACTCAGAACCCAGCACGGCACCTGGCACACAGTAGGTACTATATAAATACTGGTCAGACCAAAAACGAACTCCCTGTTGTGCCCCTTCACTGTCCTTGTTTCTTCTGCCTCTGCTGTGCCCTTGGGGGCAGGAGTGCCATAGGCCAGTAGCGGGTCACCTGCCAGACTGCCTCGTTTCCAGCCCAAGGGAAAGGCCTTTAATCCTCCCTTCTCCAGCAAAGTGGCGTTGTTGTACCTTTGGATTAGGAAGGGTTTATTGAAGCAGCGGAGATCATCGTTTAGAGAGACAGCCAGTGAGCATCGACCAGACAGAAGAACCGGAGGTTATTGTTAAAATATGTAAATCCAGAGCCCATTGAAATGCAAACCCTCCAGATAAGATTTTTTAATAAATCTGGTTTCCGCTCCCACTCCCTGCTCCGAGGAGGCCATCTGATGCTTGTTGGGTCAGGACGTACACCAGCATGTAGGCCCTGTCAGCTCTTCACCCCTTTCTCCATTCAGCCCCTGCTCTGGCCCTCGGGCAGAGCACCTGAGGTCACCCAGAGACATCTTGCCCTCTCGCTGTGCAGGCTACAGGGCCTCCTCTCTTCCATTCTTCACCTTCATCCATCCCTTCCTCTCATGTCTGCCTACAAAGTGAAGTCCAGACTGTGTTACCTCCTCCTCCAGCAAGCCTTCCATGACTGGGTCCACTCAATTATACTTGTCACTTTTCAGGTCATCGCCTCTGAACTGCTTTGATCTGCTGCTGTCCAAAGTGGCCTTCTGGGGAATGCAGGGAAGGCCACTGAGCAGCAGCACTCCTGACCATGACTCAGCTCAGCCATGAGTGTGCATAGAGTCAGGTGAGTGACTAGGGTCAAAAGCGTGTGACTGGGAGAGGGTCTCAGACGCACGCGTGACCTGAGACAGGTGAGGCTTATGAGGTCCTCCCATGCTCCAGACCTTGAGCTGACTACACACAGTCAGGGACCCAGGTCCTTCCTGAAATCCAGTGAGCAGGGGAGGGATCTCATGACACGGATGGTGTGGGGGGCATTTAGGGGCAAGAATAACCACTCGAAAACTGGTGGTGAGTTGAGAGCAGGGCTCGTCGAGTGCAAAAGAGTGTGAGGAGAGTCTCTAGAGGGTGAGCAGACAGGTGGATTGGGCAAAGGCAGGGGGAATGTGACATGGCCAGTGGAGGGCCTGAGCTTGAGAGGTGGGCCGTGGGAGCCCTGCTAGTTTGCAGCAGGATGGCATTCCACTAGCGTCATGTCTGGAAGGAGTGAGGAGGCAGCTGTGTGGATAGGAGGGTGGAGCCAGGCCTTTGGTGCTTGAGAAACACCTGGCAAATATTTGGATCAAGAATGACCAATGCAGGGAACCAGCTGTTAGCGTAATGTCTATATCTCTGGACTCCCACGTAGTCGACCGCAGTTCGCGTCCCGGACCTGGTGGCTTAAAACTCACGCCGGGTGTGTGTGCGTGTGTGCTCAAGATCCCAAGAGGAGAATGGAGGAGAAGGGATTGTGGCATGACCATCCCCCCCGGGGGGCTAATTTCTCGCTTTCTGTCTCTCTGTCTCTCTCTGTCTGTCTGGCGAGCACAAGTGCCCTGTAATGAAATCCTCTCCAAAAGAAATAAAAAAATAAAAAGAATGACCAATGCATTATGTTGGTATCTGGTACTCCCTCAGCCTGTGGGGAGACAGAAGTCCAGAGTCTGTCCATAGGAGGTACCCCACAAATTAATTTAAATATCTTCAGAATGGTTTTATTTCTTGGTTCTGGAATGGCTTCTGGCCCTAGCCCAAGCCTGGTCTTGTTCACCTTTCACTTGTAAGAGGGTTGGTTGGGGGATGCCGGATGAAAGCAGAGGCCTCAGCCTGCAGCCCCCTTCACAACCCACACATGCTTGTTGCTCCAGCCCCCCACAAGCAGGCCCGGGCAGTTGCTATGCAACAGGCTGCTCTGCTCTGCAGCGTCCAGAGCGTGGCAGCGGGCAGCACCGGCGGAGCTGTTGGTGCGTCTGCCTGGCCGCCCACTTCCCGTTCTTCCTGTTTTCCATCATTCCTGTCCCTCTCCGAGCCTCCACCCTCTCCTCTCCTAGGGTCCACATTTGCAAAATGTTTTCCCCTCACCTAAAGTACAGGGGTTGAGTTGGCACAAAGGGAGGTATTCCTCAGATGGTCAGAGGTCTCTTATGAGGCCCAGTCCCAAGCCTGCTGCAGGTTTCCAAGAGGGAGGGACTCCCAGCTGGCTTTGGCTCCCCTGGCCCCTCCCTCCCTGCTGTGATGGTTGGGGGCCATCTTTGGGAGTAAGTGCTGGTGGGGCAGGTGAGGTGGGTGAATGCAGGGTGACATTGCTGAGATGAGACGGGAACCCCTGACCTGGCACAGCTGAACCTGCACACCTCTCAGCGCCTGTTGGGGCTGGCCGAGGCCCACACTGCCAAGGGCAGCCGCTCTTTTGTCTCCAAGCCCTGCGTCCATCTTACCACTCCCACCATCTCGCCAGGGCTGCACTGCCGAGGGTGGGAGGATCCTCATGGTCTTAATTAAGATCTGCTGCCGTGGAAACCAAGCTAATTAGCCCACATGGCGGGCTGGGTCACTAACCCTCTTCAGGGTGGGGGGTGCGCGATTTATAAAACAAAAAACAGCATTGGATAGATAATTCTGGATAAAACAAGACCTACTCCAGCTGGGAGGCCTGGATTTCGGACCTAGCTCTGCCATACACTTGCTCGTAAGAGATGGGTAGTTTCTCGGCCTCCGAGCGGCGTATTTCCCATGGGGGTGGGGGGAGAAATGTGCCAGCTCAGGTGACGTTCACAGCACAGTCCTGGCACCTGGCGAGCGCACAGGCAGAAGTGACAAACAGCCTCCCCTCTTCTCCTGTCCCCACCTCTTCTCCTCCCCCTCCTCCCTCTCTTCATCCCCTCCTTCTACTTCTCCCCCTCTCTCTGAGTGAATATGTCCATCATTTCCGAGGGAATCCCTAATGTGTGATGTTTTTCCTTTTCCATTCCTGAACCATGAGGGTCTCTTTAGGACTCTCCTAAACAGTGAAGCTTGGACAGCCTCTGGGAAAGAG